>NC_068987.1:92012314-92016765 GCF_001194135.2 Octopus bimaculoides
ATATATATATATATATATATATATATATATATATATATATATAATACACACACGCGCACACACACACACTAATTCATTTATACAGTCATATCATTCATACATGCACACACGTGTGAACTCGTGTGAATAAGCATTTGTCTGAGTGTGTGTATGTATCCGTGTATTAATATAATTCCTATAACAACAAGACGGCGTCAGCGTTTTCTGTATGCACAAAACACGATAACGCAGACAGCAATCGCCCGTCGAACAAACACCAGCTGCATCGAATTCTCACACTAGAAGCAGGCAACGAAATGTCTTGGATATGTATTAGGAATATTTGTCTCACATCTCGCTGGTCGGATCCTGGAAGATTAGTTACGTCACAGTTATCGCATGGTTAGATTTCAAAAGGTGCTTTAAAAAAGAGGAGCAACGTTGATATTGTAAATATAGAGGTGATCGTTACCAACTGTTTATTTTGATGATCTCATTGTTGGGTGGTGAAGTTGAAATTATAGGGAAAAAAATCACCATGAGACACGAGAAAAGAATCATGTGCGCTGAGCTTAATGCCAATCTCTAGCACACAGAAATGAATATGTGGGTAAATATCCAAGGTGGCTTTTTGCGTTACGGAAATTGAAATTGGTTATAAGTTATTATTAAGTGGTTTCTCCCTTTGTCATAAGAGCATGGGTGTGCTTAGCCACGTTGCTATTAGAAGGGTTAAATTAAACGAATATATTTGTATTCCTATTCACGAAAAGTATTTCGACGTATCTTCACCCAGAAAGTTTCACAAAATATTCAATTTCTCACATACATACATGTATAATTTACGATATGACTAAATTCTCTGAACAATAGACTCATTTGTGCGTATATACATATTCCAGGGATACTGATTTAAAAATGTAGAATTCATTTTCTTCATACGCTTAGTGTTCTGCGTATGACTATTTTGAAAATGGTTCTCTGAGAAGGCTTCGTAGTTATTTTCGTTTAATTATTTGTTGTTTGTTTGACATTAGTATTTTTGGATTATTTGCGATTAACTCTACAAAACAGATTGCTGATACAACACATATAAATTATTAGTTTAGTGTATCTCCTGTTCTATAATAATCATCATAACAGTAGTCAACATGTAGAAATTTAACGGTAAATATATACGGAATGATTATTTACATTATTTACATTTGACGGATATTCGTCCTCATCTTGTTTGTTGTTAACACAACGTTTCGGCTGATATGCCCTCCAGCCTTCGTCAGGTGTCTTGGGGAAATTTCGAACCTGGGTTCTCATTCCTATCGATGTTACTATTATTATTATTATTATTATTATTATTATTATTATTATTATTATTATTATTATTATATTATTATTATTACTATTATTAATCAGGTCGCTGTCGTGAATCGAACTCGGAACCTTGGGGTTAGCCGAAACGTTGTGTTAACAACAAACAAGATGAGGACGAATATCCGTCAAATGTAAATAATGTAAATAATGTAAATAATTCCTCATCTCTTAAATATAGAGCTATACGGAATGATGTTTATGAATTTAAAGAGGTATCCAAAACGGTAACCCGAGAGACAGAAAATCATAGAGCTACGAGCGAAGGCAACTTAAAAAATTGTTTATTAAAACCAATATTCAGATATAGGTTTGAATAAACATAAAACGCAATCATTTTCGACTGTGTAGCACTGGAAGGAATAGTCCCAAAATTTTAACGCAAAATTGTCTATTGCTAAATGAAATATAACATCTACAAATTCAGATAACAACTGTCAACTACGTACAGCCGAAATTAATTCTAAGACGATGCGCGGAAACAGTTTTTAAACGTGATTAAAGATTTGTTGCTGAGACGAACTTTCAGCTTTACTTCAGTTGTATTACCAACACAGATTCTTACAAGTATCACAATATTCCTTTATACTCTAGGCGCAAGGCCCGAAATTTTTGAGGAGGGGGCCAGTCGATTAGATTGACCCCAGTGCACAACTGGTACTTAATTTCTCGACTCTGAAAGGATGAAAGGCAAAGTCGACCTCGACTCTGAAAGGATGAAAGGCAAAGTCGACCTCAGCGGAATTTGAACACAAAACATAGTGTCAGACGAATTACCGGTAAGCATTTCGCTCGGCGTGCTAACATTTCTGCCAGCTCACCGCATTCTAGTATCGCAATATTAAATTGTACTCAATGTTATAAATACAATATCAGAGTGAAATTTCGATTTTCATGTTTCTGCAATTGTTCCATGTTCAAGAACGTCACATGTTTTTCGATTTTACATGACACATTTTCTTTCCTCTATTTTTTTTTCCTTTTACCTGTTTTCCGTCATTGCTCTGCGCTCATGCGGTGGCCACGCCTAGAAGAGCAAAGATCATACAAGTCAACTGCAGCAATTACCTTTTCTTGAGTCAGGTACTTATTACAACGCTTTTCTATGCCGAACCGCTAGGTTTCAGGGACAAAAACAGACTATCCCCTGTTGAAAGCCGTGGATTAAGGAAAAGATACATACATAGGCATATATATGCATATGTATATCCAATACTAACACACCCAGATACACGCACACACACACACACACACACACACACACACACACACACACACACACACACACACACACACACACACACACACACACACACACACACACACACATATATACACACAATATATATATATATACGGGTTTTCACACAATTTCGGTTCACCAGATTATTCGCAATGTATTGGTCTCCTGAGCGGGACTATAACAGACAGTGACACGCACCCATAGTGCCGCGCAATGGAACTGAACTCGAAATTGCGTTATTCTAAAATAATCTTCTTATGGACACACTCATGTCTGCACCATATTATGCAAACTTTTGGCAAACACCTCATACCATCGGCTATAGTTTTACAGAAACATCAATGTTACAAACAGTTCTTTGATGCCAGGCATCCTGTCATTTATCCTGTGAAATCTCTTTAAACTTTTGGATTTCGAAAGACATTTCTATTTTCTATTTTGGTCAAAAAATGTTTAAAGAAATTCGTGATAGCACAGACCCTGAGAAAAAAATTATCAGACACACAGGAGCTTTTTGTACGTATGGACCTCTACAACAGCGATAGGAGCAAGATTGATAATCTCTGCAGTATCATAATTGGAAGTTTCTCAGCACAGGACATATATGTATTCACAATGCATAGTTTTAAATAATTTAAAGATACTAACCTGAACTATCCTCTAGATATGGATGTGCTTTAATATTACACACACAAACACACACATACACAATCATATATACTTGATATATATATATATATATATATATATATATATATATACATGTGTGTGTATATGTGGATGCATACATAAATACATACAAGTACCTACATGTATACAAGGACACAAAGAAAGAGAGAGAGGAAAGGAAGACGAAAAACGGAAGCATTGTTCACTTAATGATACGTATGTATATGTGTACGTTTATCCGTCTATTTGCCTGTTTGCGTACGTATAACAACCTGTTTCTTCCTAAGCAGCGGCTATATGATATCAAGCTAAATCTCGCCACCTATAGACAATATAAGTGAATGCTCTCGCTAAGTAATAAAAACACTGCATCAGTGAAAAACTGCACTTGCCTTGTCTGAGAAGCTGCATTTAGTAATGGCGGTGATTTACCATAAATTCTGGCTAATGTTATCACTGAGAACATTAAAAGCTTATTGATGTTATGCCCTACAGGAGGGCGCACGCTGTAAAGTATGCTAGGTCACTGGAAAGAAATGCAATGAATGATGGATAGTGGAATAGTTAAAGGAGATGAGAACTTAATGAAAACAAGAACATAGAAAGACTAAAAGAATTTAATGATGGAAAGCTTGCAATATGTAGGAAAAGAAATTGAAATACAACATGAGGCAAAAACAAATAGAAAAAGATTAAGAAAGGCAGAATGTGAGAGTTTAAATTTAGAGAAAGAATGAACTATATATAAAGAGAGAGAGAGAGATACTGAAGAAATGAGAACGGCTGGAGTGAAGAGAAAAACAGTAAACATTCTAAAATAAGTGAAGATTGGAAATTACAGAATATTTCCAAAAGTAAGACATGTATCAAACAAAATATATTTGAGTATATTGTGAGAGATAAAATGAAATAGATTGGTTTATTTATTGATGTAGAGAGACAAAGAAAGACAGGAAAAAAAAGGGCAGGAGAGGAAGTTCGAAAGAAGTTTATTTTGCGAGAATGAGAAATAAATAAATATAAAGAGGTCGAATGTGATAGAAAAATGTGCAATAGTATTTTATCAGGTAATAAATAGCTGAATACGATGCGGGATATATGGCGTGCGCACACACAGTTGCTCAAGCTTAGACACGTGCATAAGTATATATATATATATACATATGTATATATATATATATATATATATATA
>NC_068987.1:92016895-92020242 GCF_001194135.2 Octopus bimaculoides
ATATGTGTGTGTATATATATACATATATATATTATTACTATTATTATTATTATTATTATTATTATTATTATTATTATTATTATTATTATTATTATTATTATTATTAACTTGTATGTCAAAGTTCTTTCGTCGCACATTCTGTGACCTCTTTAGCGACTTTCTGTTCCCCGTGTCTCCTCGTGTCCTATCAATTTCATTTGAATGACCATCTCCAACTATAACAATATATGTTTCAACACGTGATTTCACATCAAGAATCTTACAAAACGTATGCATAAAAGTAATAGCAAACTTGTACTCAACAGAAGTACAGAGTAACCCACCAGATTAATGCAACATTGTTTTTATTATAACTGAAACTGAAAACACACACACACATACACACACATACACACACACGTGCATGATACATCAGATATACCTACACACAGGTTTTAATATAAGCGTATGTTAAATGCACAATCTTGTTTCCTTTAACTTCATAAATACATAATCACACTAGATATCGAAAGGACAGCATCTCATCTAGTTAGACTCTTAAGGAACTAACGACGTTCTACTTATCATTTCGAAGGATGGACATTTAATGATGACTTCTGCGGATTAACTATTTTTAGAGTTTATAGGTTTATTTTCGGAAATTTCTTAACATAATTTTGTACCACAATCCTGGAGACGTACAGGCTCCTGCCGCCCCTGTAGATTACAAGAGTCGGAGTCTGTGTGTTATTTCAAAATATAATTCTTTAAAAATTTCAAAACAAAATTAAAATAAGCCCGAATATTAGAAAAATAAAAGAAACTATTTGTTACTCTCAAGTAAATATAGCGGATACTGAAGTGTTTCGAAATTTAAATACAAAAAGAAAAAAAAGTATAATCGACGCAAACTATTGCAGTGTCCTGACACTTTCGTAAGTCTGCCTTCGGTACCTCTGTTCATGGAAAACGACTGCAAAGGTAATAACAGCAGTAACAACAACAACAACAACAACAACAACAACAACAATTACAACAACAACAACAACAACAACAACAACAACAACAACAACAACAACATCATCATCAACAACAATTTAATTTTGACACAAGGCAATAATTTTAAGGAATGGGGTGTAATCGATTACATCGACTCCAATACTTGATTGATATTTTATTTTGTCTACTTCGAAAGAATGGAAGACTAAGTTTACCTTGGCGGGCGGGATTTGGTCTCAGAGGGTAAAAACTTGGGAGAAGTGCCGCTTAACATTTATTGAAAACTTCTCACGAATCTGTTAGTTAACCGCCTCAACGAGGATAAGATCAATAACTTACGGAGGCAAAATCGTGCACAGTCTACCAAGTCCACAAAAGAGTTATTACTAAGCAACAATTAATAAGGAACACTAATTAAGGCAGAAAAGCCAACAATTTTGAGTGGAGGGGTGTAGTTGATTACATCACCCTCAGTATTTGACTGGTGTTTATTCTGTCGTCGCGCGTAAACAAATGGAAAAATCAGCGATGGCTGGATCGGAACTCAGAATGTAGCGGCTTGGCGGGAAAAGCAGAAAAATTTTCCTGCACTCTGTCGACTGTAGCTGAACAATAAACAACAAAGAAATTAGTGTAAATAAATTAAAGAAATTATTGGCGTATCAGCGATGACGTGTTGTGAACAGATAAGTTAAAAGAGACTTTGAAAGATGGAATATTTTGTTTGTCAATCTAGAAAATGTATAGGAAAAGGAAAGGAAAGAAAACTCGTACGCGTATCTCATTAAGAAAAATATATACAAATAAAGTGAAACCTACTAATAGAAAAATAAAATCAATGTCTTGAACATCCTTCTCTGTTTTTGAATGCTTTTCTTGTACATTTACTTATATATCGTTGTCTTCTCAGCATTACTCTTACAATAACTTCCCGTGTAACAAACTAAATGAGTGTGGTATTAGACACGGATTTACTTTGAAGACAAAACCGAAAGCAACAGGAAACATGCACGCTACATTATAAAGTATAATAAAGAATAACACATTAAAAAAAAGAATACATGAATGAGTTAATGTACATGATTTGCTGTCATAGAAGCAAAACAGGAAATAAGAAACGGTAACGGAAAAACAGAGTGGAAACAGTAGCACCAATTTGGTAAAATACAACAGACAACACAATAAGAGAACATCTCATATTCTTATAAAGAGAATGAGATAATTTGAGTTATTTTTAGAACTGATGCTGTTATTATTGCTGCCATTTAATTAACCGTTTGAAATTATTCAGGCACTAATAATCACATAATTATTGAATTATATTTTAATTGCAGTATTATCGACTAGTGGTCTCCACTTCCCCTGTAGGTAGTGAACTACCTTAGCATAATGCAATTTTATGACTAAAACACGGTGTTTGTCAAATAACAGACAAAGCTTTGTAGAACTCGCTGAATTTGGTAAACTTTTGTAGCTACTGGCTGACAGGTTAAAAGTTCGTATCCTGCTATTAAAACTAGAAAACACTAGAAAATATAATAAATGTACTGTAAAAGCGTCAATACATTAACTACATGTTTAAACACAAATACAAAGATTTTAGAAGCACTGAGTATTGTTCAGTTTTATCTATCATTCTTTACAGTTAAGTGTGTCAACGAAGCTAAACAGGCTGTAGAAGAATAAGAAGAATTTGTTGCTGGATGGCCTTTTTAACAACTAACCCAAAAGAAATGAAAACATGCACTTTAATTTAGGTGCTGTGGAATATATATATATATATATATATATATATATATATATATATATGTGTGTGTGTATATATATATAAGCATATGTGGGTACAAGACATCATGAAATGTGTACAACAGAAAAATACGAAGCACGAGTACATGGAATATAGACTATTCTTTCGAGCAACGAAAGACACAAATGGAAAGCAAAACAAACAACATAAAGAACGGTCCTTCATCAGCTGCTCGCTGTTTTTCTAGTCTCGCATATACGCTTTCGATAAAACAGTTGCTCCTGCAAAGAAAACTAAATAAAATTGGGAATTTTGTTAGAGTCAAATTAGGTAATACAAACAGGAAAGTGAAGGCAAACAAGATGGGCTGCTGAACCTAAACAAGGTTATGGTGGCGAACGCGAAAATCAAACGTGGACAGGAAACAAACAAGAACACGTCTTCTTTGTTCCAGCTACAACGGCGAGAAAGAAAGAAACACAAGTTAAGAGAAGAAAGATGGCCGATAGTCGCGTGGGATCCACGTGAACAAGGGAGGAGGAGTGAGGGAAAAAGAGTAACAGAGTAATAGGAAAGAATAGTAGGAGAAGAGGAGGTAAAAGAATAAGAGAAAGAGAGAAAA
>NC_068987.1:92020252-92021002 GCF_001194135.2 Octopus bimaculoides
GAGGAGGAGTGAGGGAAAAAGAGTAACAGAGTAATAGGAAAGAATAGTAGGAGAAGAGGAGGTAAAAGAATAAGAGAAAGAGAGAAAAACGAAAGAGTAAAAAGATCTCAATGTGTGTGTGTGTGTGTGTGTGTGTGTGTGTGTGTGTGTATACATACGTATATGTACATGCTTATATTTATACGTATATATATATAAGCATATTCGGGCACAGGACGTCATGAAACGTGCAACTGTTTTATCTAAAGCGTATATTGTTGTTAAATGCTTGAAATACGAGACCAGAAATACAGCCAACAACTGATGAAGGGTCGTTCTTATTGTTGTTTGTTTATTTTCCATTTGTGACTTTCGTCGTTCGCAAGAATAGTACATCTGTAACACACAGATACACAAACACATATACGTTGAAATATACGCATACTCATACATACAAACATACATACATACATACATGCATGCATACATATTGAATATTGGTGGTTTATGCACATACGCGGTGCGCCGATGTCTTTTGTCTAGGTATACACATACAAAACATATGTAAATGTTGATGTGTTTTCAAAAGATTTCGAGTAAGTTGAATACGTAGTTGAATGTCATTCAGTGTTAAAGACGAGTTAAAATATTTACATTAACTGCAAAAATAAAAATAACAATGACTGCTACGTATACAATATGTAAATTCAAACTTACTTCTTTTACATTTTCTCCCTGTTTACGTATGCAGATAATTTCGTGTATATATAT
>NC_068987.1:92021923-92027303 GCF_001194135.2 Octopus bimaculoides
ATATATATATATATATATATATATGTACATCTGTGTATGTTTATATATGATTTCATACATATATGCTTGTGCGTGTATATGTGTACGTATTTATATATATACACACAGATATATGCATACAGATATGTACGTATGTATACACACACATACGTGTGAGCATATATATATATATATATATATACATACATAAACACACTCATATATATATATACATACATATATGTATGTGTGTGTGTGCGTATAATTCACAAGGCATTCAGTGGAGAGGTGAGGTGAAGGAAAGGGAGAGAAATTAACAGAAGTATACCAGTATACCATTATCAATATAGACACGTAATGGGGGTGAGCTGTGTGCGTGACTAGGTATATAAATATGAGTTGGAATTATATTTCCATTATCTTTTCCAAACTTTCCGAAAATCTTTACTGAGCATTAGAATCACGTTTACAATTTCATGTTATCGTGTTATGTAAATATTTCGTATTTAGATCTTCAGTAGGTTTGCTCCTTAGTACGAGAGACCATTTGCGCTTATGTTGCTGTTTATACGATCGAGCGCACGTGTCGATGGATATATGTATGCAGATACATACCTACGTATATATATATATATATATATATATATATAACTGTTTAATTATATGTTGTATTTGACAACCCCCACACACACTTATATTTGCATATGCGTGTATGTATATATATAAGATATGTATATGATGTATATGCACGTATATATATATATTCATATATATATATATATATATGTGTGTGTGTGTGTGTGTGTGTGTATGGTGTGTGTACGTATATGTATATATGTATGTGCGCGTATGTACATGCATATACGCTATTACAGATATGTGCGTGTGTATGTATGTATATAGATATATTGAGAGTTTCAATACGATACAGACTGTGTCCATGCAATTATTATTTTCAAATTATTTCTATTTAAGTCGCCAATTTATTCTTATTTTTAAAAGATAACTTCCAGCAAAATTGAACTAATATAATACAAACGATTAAATTCTTCTTCTACAGTTACTACTTTGTCGTCTCGCTTTCTTCTTCTTCTTCTTCTTCTTCTTCTTCTTCTTCTTCTTCTTCTTCTTCTTCTTCTTCTTCTTCTTCTTCTTCTTCTTCTTCTATTATTATTATTATTATTATTGAGCGAGAGAGCAGTGCATTCTATAAAAGTGACACTGGGGTAAAATATACAAAGCCCAGTATATCCTTCATGACTACCCGGTTGATAAGGGTACACCAGGCACATGCATTACAACCATATGTACACGACATGGTGATCTCCTATCAAGATAAAAAGCGCATGACCTTGCTGGTGGGGCCCAGTTAGAATTTTCTTCAAGTTGAGAAGCCTATCCCGCTCAAAAGGTCATTGAATAAGGGTTGTTTAAGAATGTTGAGTGAAACACCCATGTTTCCAAAGACGAATCATTTAAACTTTCTTGTTTATTCTGGCCGTGCCAAGGAAGGAAAACATTTGTAACAGTTCAACTGGGCACTCTATTCCAATTTCCTTTATATTCCCCCTTTATACCTTCTGATACAACAATAATTGACACTATGTTTACCTTCTTCATTTTCCATAGCCGGTCAATTTCGTACTTGACAGAGTTCTATCTATCTATCTATCTATCTATCTATCTATCTATCTATCTATCTATCTATCTTTTCACCCTCCTTCTTGACTATTCGTGTGGCAAAGGAGCATGAAACGTCAATGTGATACACCTTGTCCACCACCACTAGGTCCAGTCTCTTATGCTCTGGCACCTGATCTGTTTGGATGCGGAAATCCCACAGGATTTTGTTAGTCTCCGACTCCACCACTCTCTGCTGTTTGTGCTCATACCACGTCTTGCCTTTCTCTAGCCCCTACTTTTCGCACAATTTCCAATGTAGCGCTTTCGCTACCGGGTCATATCGCTACAACTTGTAGTGATTTGGGGCAAGTCTAGGGCATTCGTTCGTGATATGCAGATGCAACACAACGGAGACGCTCGTTCCTAAGGTTTACCCTACAGTTTGTGGCCAAAGCTTGGTCTTGCGCTGCCACTAAATTGTTCTCGGTTTCATTTTTTAGGGTTCCTTTCATCAGACAATCCCACCTATTTTCCCATTAACTTCTGTTGTGGCTTCATAGAATTGATTGTGTAGTCCCTTCTTGTATAATTCTTCTTCGTGTACTTTTTGTTCTTCTCCCTTGCTTTCCCATTTTCTCTGCTCTCAATACTCCCTCATTCCAAACTGTCACTAGCAAGGTTTCCTTAATTTGGGCTAGGTATCTCATTAAGTACTCGAGTTCGATACGCACGCAGTCTTCCACACTTATCAGTCCCATTCCTCTATTTGCTCTCTTCATGTATAGGAAATCATTGTCTGCATGTGGATGATGGGCATCGTTAGGAGCTTTCTTGACTTCGTGTCCATCTCCTCTGTCCACTTCAGGATTACAGCGCTACACCGAATTACTGTGACTGCGCGTGAGCTTATTGCTGAAATTATGTTTCTGGCATTCAGATTTGAAGCCAATATCTTCCTCACTCGCCGCAGGTATTCTCTTTTTGTCTTTTCCTTCTTCATGTCGTGGTGTTTGATCCCATCTGCTTCAAGGATTCCCAAGTATTTATAGCTGGATTGTAGATATAGTTGGATTCATCACTTGGCAACCGTTAATCTTTCTGTCTTTGCAAGCTTTTCTCCTCTCATCACCATCGTAGCAAATTTTGAGAGTTCAAACTCCAACTTAATATCATTGGAGTAAATCCGCACAGATTGGATTAGGCTGTCTAGTTCTGCCTCAGTTTTTGTGAATGTTATTATTATTATTATTATTATTATTATTGTTCAGTAGTTTTATTTTTATAACGTGCTTTCACTTCACTACCGAGCGCAGCTCTGTGCGCCTTGGGTATGTGCTGTGGTTTGCTGTGGTGCTCTTATGTTTACTGTATTGAAAGTGTTTTGCGTAGAATGTGTGCAGTACCCAGTAGTGCAATTTTCTGTATGTTATATATATTTTTATTATTATTATTATTATTATTATTATTATTATTATTATTATTATTATTATTGCCTTTGCACAGCTTCTAACGCTGGAGATGCACTACAGTGTCAGCTGTTCACTACCAGTGAACTAAGGTAACACTTCTTATTTTTCGAGCACCTTCCGGAGTATTCGAGCGGTTCCAAGCAGTGCAATCTTCTGCAAATGCTCCTCCCTTATTGCAGCCCCTATTTCTTCCACGTACTTCTCGAGATTTTTGCTCACTGTTCCCAGGGATCCTACAATTATTGGTACTACTACTACTTTTTTCATCGACCACAATTGCTTAACTTCCCAAGCTAACCTGTCATATCTCTCCACTTTTCTTTCTTCCTTATCGCATACCTTGTTGTCAACTGGGCATGCTATATCTATGATCCAGCATAGTTTATTTTCTTGCTCAATTAAGACGATGTCTGGCTTCCTATTCTCTGTCTCATGGTCGCACTGAATCATAAAATCCATAGGATCTTTGCATTTATATTTTCGATGATGCCTTCAGGTTTGTGGTCATACCAATTTTTGGCTCTGTCGAGACCATGCTTGTTGCAAAGTTTCCAATGGACAAGCCTGGCTATATTGTCGTGGTGTCTCTTATACTTTTTCTGGGCTAGTGGCGTACCTTGGCTGGTAATATGCCATGCGGTTTCATAGTTTTTGTCCATTGTTATTATTATTATTATTATTATTATTATTATTATTATTATTATTATTATTATTATTATTATTATTATTATTATTTCATCAAATTTTATTGTGGGAGCTATATCTTTATATAATTGATATTATAATTTAGAAACTCTTGCACATACACAAAACAGAAGTACGCCTATTTACTGATTGTTTTTGTCTATTATTGAACACCATAGACATGCGCATGTACTTAAAGGATGTCTAAAAGAAGAAATAAAAAGTCATACAATTGAAAATGATTTCACAACGATCGTAGTATATACAGCATGAGTAAAATATTTTGTTCATCTTTATCTGAAAATATATTTATCGCTCTCAAGTTTCTTCATTCTATATTTGCACTAGTAATGGTATATCTTGCCGTTGTCATGGAAACAAGTCATAATCAGGAGTAACTGAAATATCTGTGAGCATTGTTCTTAGATTAATTACGTAGATATGCGTAAACCGTCTTTATACGAGCTATTTCATGAACTGTCTGTTAGTATTTCCTCTAAAAATGCTTCTCTCTTTCTTATTTTTCATTTACGCTACATATTTCTCGTCTTAAAACAAACAACCCAAGAATATTGAAGAAATTAAAGAAAGCATAAAATTGCCTTTTTAAGTTATGGTAAATGAAATGAAACGAGGAATAACTGCATAATCCCTTTAATATAACAAACAATACTCAAGTCGGCGAGCTGGTAGCATCTTTAGCATGCCGGATACAATGCTTACCGGCGTTTCGTCCGTCTTCACGCTCTGAATTCAAATTCCGTCGAAGTCGAATTTGCAATCAATAGCAATCAATATATTTTCTCTTATAAGTTGTCCTTGCTATAGTTCTCATACTGATTTTAAATCCCAGATACACCGCTAAGCGATTAAGGAGTATTTTCTCTCTCAAAATGATTAATAATGCTATGAATAATGCGTTTCTGGTGAAAATTGGGGAAGTTCCCCATATTTGTAGTTGCATCATTTCGCACTTCAGAAACAGAGGACACTTCCAGAAGATAGGCACTTCAAGACAGTTGCATTTAAAAGAGAAGGCATGTGCAGATATTTGAATTTTTAAAAGGAGATTGCTGAGATTTGCTACACAGCCATCTGGACCAACTATTTCAGATCAAGAATTTTGCTGCTGAATTCTAGATCCTAAATTTTCAGTGGTTGTAAGCATATGGCTAAAGTCCTGTTGCCGAACTGGAAAGTGCCACCTACCCCGGATTTTACTGTCTCGGGGGAAATAACTCTAATTATCACCTTTTGTTTCATTTTATTTGCTTTTTTCTGGTTTTTCAACCTTCAACCTTTTATATCTACTTCTTTCTTACTTTTTCTCTCGCTCTGTCGTTTCATTTTTAGTTCGTTATGGCACGTGGGGAGTGCCTGATGGTTTGTACTAGGACACCAGACGTGTTAAAAAGTATTGTGTGGCATTCTCTCGGTGGACGAGGCGAATAATTACTCATAAAAACATATACTGTGTTTATTAAATAAAATTTATCACACTTGTGGGAATTTTTGTTGATCTTACCATCACGGAACAGTACACTATATATATGCATAATATGTGTGTGTGTGTGTATGTGTGATGTGTGTGTGTATGTGTGATGTGTGTGTGCGTGAAAGCTCGC
>NC_068987.1:92028083-92031006 GCF_001194135.2 Octopus bimaculoides
TCTCTCTCTCTCTCTCTCTCTCTCTCTCTCTCTCTCTCTCTCTCTATATATATATATATATATATATATATATATATATAAGTTCGAAGTATTAGAGGGATGGGCTATTCTGTCCAAGGCACAATGTCAGCTACAAATATTTTCCACCAACAGCAAGGGGATTAACCCTGCCACTAACTGGTATAACACGTAATGCCGACTGCTTCTACCCGCCATCATGGGCCTATAGACTCGAGACTGACGTTTTCACAAATATACATATATCACTCATATCTTTCTTGAGTACTATTTCAATGCTTTGTGCAAAATAATTTGTATTATACGCACACTTACACACACACACGGGTGTGTGTAATGTGCATATTATCCGCATTTATATAGTATACGTCGAACAAAATACGCTGTGGTATGTGTTGAAATGCTCCTGTGCATTTGTATGTATGTATTAATCTGTTGCCTGTATGTATTCATTTCTGTCAATGTATATATAAATATAAATAGAAGGCTGATGGACTTTTTTGCTGCAGGGCAATCAATCGGAGACATTAACGTCATCTAAGACCGAGGTAATTTTGAAATGGTCCTGCAGCTGGTTGCTTTTTTCTATCGCATTATATATAAGAATCTCAATCATTATAGCACAGTAACTGCAAATGTGATCGTGTACATGTATATGTATATATGTATATGTCTATATATGTACGTTTATGTGTGCGAATGTAAATGTATACATATATGCTTAAGTATCATTATACATATATGTGTATATATATATATACACATATATATGTATATATAATATATATATATATCTATATGCATATATATATATATATATATGTATATATATATATTTATATGTATGTGCGTGTGTGTCTATATATGCATATATGTATATATATATACATACATGTATATATATATATACATACATACATATATATGAGATTGAGTGTGTTTATTTCGACTTTTGTATCTAAATATCTCTGTCTGTATATTTCTACATCTATTTGTACACATTCGCATATATGTGTATGTGTGTGTGTGTGTGTGTGTGCGTGCGTGTGTGCATGTGTGTGTGTGTGTTTGTGCGTATGCACACACACACACACACACACACACGCACATATATATGTACATGCCATAAATAGGCACAAGGAAAAGTGTTTGAAAGTGAGACGGAAAAGGAAACGGTGAAAATACCATATATACCGATTGCGCAGTGCAACACGCATATATATCTATATAGGTATGTATATACGTGTATATATATATATATATATATATATGCACAGACACACACATAAATAAATATATATATATATATATATATATATATATATATATATGTTTGTATTTATTTATACATATATATTTATACGCACTTGTTTTAGCGAACTTCCTACATGTATTCTGTTGCGCTGACCACCTCTCCCCAAACCTCTCCTCACATCTCCCCGCATCTCTCTTTCTCCACCACTTCCATATATTCTTCCTCACAGATATACACACATATAGAAATGCACAAACAAGTACTCACACATATATGTGCTTGTATATACATACATATATATATATATATATATATATATATATATATATATATATATATATATATATATATAGATATAGATATAGATATATACACATACGCAGCCCCGCACACACAAACACACACACATTATATATGTATATACAGACATACACGTACGTAGAACCGAAAAATGCAGAAACGTATCTTTAACAGTTTTGTCTCTTTTATGTGTGTACATATGCCAATCTGTCTCTAAAGGCGGCAGCATTCATACATAAGCTTAATGCTTAATGCTGTATTAATCACGAAATAACAGCTACGTGTCAGTTTTCCGCCTGGTAATACGTATGTGCGCATATGTGTGTGCGCGTATGGTATATCTTCCTCTGTGTGTCTGCATGAGTGTGTTTTTGCAGTACTTCTTATGTTTCTGCTTTGTATTGAGTAACAACTTTCAATGAGCAATATGCTTCATTATATATTCTTATACGCATGTAGTATTATTTACGATATTAATGTCTTTTACATTTGTTTTTCTTCTTCACACGACGGCGTGCATCTATGGACGCGATATTTACATGTGACCTACCGGGAATTTATCGAACTACAACATTACTTCAGATCAGAAGGAAGTATTTAACCCTTTTACACTAGGAATTGAGATATATTTTCTTGTAATCAAAGTATAGTTTTCAATGTTAGATTCAAAAAATCAGCGTGTGGCCTGAGAATTACGCAAAGAAATCACGCATCATATTCACATATTACTAAAATAGTAACATTCTGCAGGAAAGAGGCAGTATGGATTCCGAAAATATTTATATCATAAGACAGCGATTTTATTATACGTTTTCTGGTACATCTCAGCTTAAAAAAATAAGAGAAAACAAGACTTCAAAATATTTGTCTTGAAGCATAAATTACTGATAACAGTTTTTTAAAACTTTGTCAATCTATATGTGGAACAAAGTGGAGATGTCTGTGTTACAGGATTTAATTATTTGAAAGAAGGTCTGCTACGAAGCCAATAATAATCGCTCTTCAATCCGTCATTACATTTAGATACAATATGAGCTTGACTTCAATAAAAATCAAAGTTCTCTCAGTATTGATTACTTACGAAAATATAAGCCTTGTGCATTCATGTCCCTCACTTAGAGAAAGCACATGATACACGTATGTACTCTCTCACATAGTGACAAGTGTGCGCATACATGTGTGTGTGCATGTGTGTGCGTATGTGTATATGTGTGTGTGTGTGCGTGTATGCGTGTGTGTGTGTGCGTGCGCATGCTCATGCGTCTGTATGTATAGATAGACAGGCAGACAGACAGACAGACAGACAGATAGATAGATAGATAGACAGATAAATATTTCAGATTGACAAGT
>NC_068987.1:92031123-92037839 GCF_001194135.2 Octopus bimaculoides
ATATATATAAATATATATATATATATATATAGATAGATAGATAGATAGATAGATAGATAGACAGACAGACAGACAGACAGACAAACAGACAGACAGACAGATAGATAGATAGATAGACAGATAAATATTTCAGATTGACAAGTTCTTTAAACACAAAATGCACACACCGACTTGATAGATAAGAAATACAATACTTTTACATTCAGGAGAATTAGACAAATATCAAATGTAGACACTAAATATGCCACATGGAAATACAGACCATTCAGCAGAGATTCCTTTGCGAGACATGTATATATTTCTGTTATTCTTCATCCCGTCAGCTGCTGTTTAACGAATGAAAGCCACACGTTGTCACTCGATATAAAGCAGTCGTTGGCTTCAAGAGAATGGGATAACGAAATTAACCAGGAGACCAAATGTCAATGATACAGAGCGAACAACACACTCGTGCGACGCTTATTCCGGTTCATTGCATACTGAACTATAAATCCAGACTTTCACGGACTTTATGGTTTGAAACTTATTACATATGCTATAGAAGGAAAGAGTAGCTGATAAATGCATATTCACTGTAGCCAACCAATTCAGTCTAACAATAATAGCAGAAAGAATTAAACTTCTTAGAAAGTGGTATGAAGATAAACTGAAGGTAATAAAAATTGGAAAGGATGCCAAGCAAAGGACAGAAGATAACTTGCGGTTAATGGAACTATATGGAACTCTATTGCATATACAATGTCTAGTGCCTGCAGTTCAAATTAGGCTCGATTCTCATCTGGCTTTGGTGATGTAGAATATCCAAACTACAATAGTGGAAATGATGAAGGCTAATATTTAGAAATATATGAGAAAATGGCTAGGTATCCTACTTGATGTTTACTGTCCACCAGTAAAGCTGAAGTTAAGCTTAAAGTCCACCGTGGTGTTGTGTGAGTTCGGAAAGCAAACATGTATATGTTTCAGGATTCAAAACAAAAAGATTGTGGGATAAATCGAGTCCTGACTGGGAAACTGGCAGGAAATGGAAGATTGTTGGGACGGGAGATCTAGCAATAGGGAGCCTCAAGTTTTGAGAAATATTAGCATACCTGCAATCTAATGATGTGGTGGTCAAAGCAACAAGGAAAACAACGAGTGGTTAAATAACACGTATCCTGAAAGAATCCAGGAGGGAAAGAGATACCCAAGGATGTCATGGGGAAGTGCAATCCAAAGAATCTCACTTGAAATGAAACATATTTTGGGTTCCTCTTAGTATTAGCATCATCTTCAGATGAGTATATGACTTCCTGTCCTCGAATACAATTTTTTTGTTTCTGTGTCATTCTTGTGAGAGATGTTTGCATATATAATCACGAATAAAAAGCTTTTTGTTTTTGTCATTGATCGTTCCTAGAATGGACTTCAGCCTACGCAGATAATCTCTTATAAAATATTTAATCAATTTTAGAAATGGTTTCAATAAAATGTAGAAAAAATGTATGAAAGCAATGGATACGGATTGTTGTCTATGCTATTATTGGTCTCAGTTTCAAATAGTTTTGTCATAGAAATGTAATGCTTATAATTGCGGATCCTTCGCATGCTTCACTTATCTTGATTTCATCAATTTCACCTGAGCCATAGCAAAGTCTATATTCATATTTACAACTCGTGCGACAATCATATTCGTGGTGCATCATTTGTGAGAAGGCACGTGACTTGTTCACCAGGTTACTCGCTTCACGATTGTAAAACCGTGAGTTCGATTACCGGCAGCGCGTTGTGTCCTTCAACAAGACGCTTTATTTCACATTATTCCAGACCACTCAGTTGATAAAAATGAGTTGCTCCTGTAACTCAGAAGACCAGCCTTGTCAGAAACTGTGTCAAACTGAATCTCGGGGAACTACGTTAATGGTACGCGTGTTTATTTTTCCGAGTAGTCAGACTTGTTCATCACCACTGTAGTATTTCCCTTGCCCGCCTGAAGTATTATGATGGAATTGTCATTGTAGTCTTTTGATAGCGAACGTTTCTTCCTTAGTGATGTTTGATTTGGGAAGTTTCCCTTTTTCTAGTACCTGTCTTACTTTTCACCTTAGTTCATCTCCCTGAGCTCGGAAAAATTGGCAAGTCTTATAAGTGATGGTAGCTACAGCAAAGTAAAGAAAGATCCAACTCTGAAAACAGAGAGGAAGTTGTCACAGATCTTGATCAAGAACAAGGATCACTTTACACCAATGAAGTACAAACAACTAACTCAACACTACAGTAAACTACCGCACATGTACGGTCTCCCTAAAATTCACAAGGATGGTATTCCATTAAAACCCACAGTGAGCTGTAGAGGTTCATCGTGTAATCCACTGAGACGCTTCCTTGTGGATATAATCAGTTCATTAGCAAGAAAGTCAACATCGTACGTGAAAAATTCCATCCACTTCACAGAATTGATCAAGGATATCCCCATTGAATCCAACCAGATTGTGAGTTAAGATGTGATAAATCTCTTCACCAAATTCCCAACTGGTGAAGCACTATCGGTGATACAATAAAAACTAGTGACAGACACCCATCTAAAATAACGCACTAGTATACCAATAAGAGACATTTTGGAAATGATGACGTTCTGTGTAGAAACTACCTACTTCAGTATGGACACTGATATATATCGACAGAAAAAGAGTTTAGCTATTGGTTCGCCATTATCACCGAAAATAGCCAATATATACATGGAATGTGAAGGCGCATGGCTCAGTGGCTAGAGCGTCGAACTTACGATCATGAGGTTGTAAGTTCGAATCCCGGACCGCGCTGCGTGTTGTGTTCTCGAGGAAGACACTTTATTTCACGTTGCTCCAGTTCAATCAGCTGCAGAAACGAGTTGCGACGTCACAGGTGCCAAGCTGTATCGGCCCCTTTGCCTTTCCCTTGGATAACACTGGTGGCGTGGAGAGGGGAGGCCGATATGCATGGGCGACTGCTGGTCTCCCATAAACAACCTTGCCCGGACTTGCGCTTGGGAGGGTAACATTCTAGGTGCAATCCCATGTACAGTCATGACCGGAGGGGGTCTGAGATGAGGATACATTGAATACTTTGAGAATTTCGCTTTAGAATCAACACCACTAAAACTAACCCTATAGCTGCGATGTGTTGATGACACCTTTATAGTCTGGCACACCCAGGAAGATGTCCAAGTGCTGTTAGATTATGTGAACTCAATAAAGCCATCCATACAGTTCACAATGGAAAAGGAAAAAAAAAATCAGCTAGCATTCCTGGACGTATTAATAACACGCACGAAGTATGGATTTAGGACTCCCATATACCGCAAGCCGACCTTCACTGGACGATATCTTAACTTCAATTCCCACCATCCATACAGTGTAAAGAGAGGGATTTC
The DNA here is from genome assembly GCF_001194135.2 of Octopus bimaculoides. NCBI lineage: Eukaryota > Metazoa > Mollusca > Cephalopoda > Octopoda > Octopodidae > Octopus > Octopus bimaculoides. Next base: position 92,034,515 of record NC_068987.1, read on the forward strand.
TCAGTGCCTAAAACATCGAGCAATGGATATATGTATCGATCGTGATACGTACCACGAAGAAAATATCGAATTCAGTAACAATCTATTAAGCAACAGCTACCCCAAAAGTATACTCTCCACTCCAATTATAAAGAAAAGAGAGGATGAAACCGATAAACTGTCCACGGTCTGTCTACTCTATATGAAAGGCCTCTCTGAAAAGATACAAAGGATATGCGGCCCATATGACATCAAGACAGTATTCAAGAGTAATACAACTTCGCAAATATCTCCTTCGGGTATAACCATCAATAGAAGAGAATATGACTAAGAATTGCGTGTACTCCATCCCATGCAGCTGTGGTAGGTTATACAAGGGTGAAATATGCCGCCCCCTCAAAATAAGGGTAGACGAACATCGCAAAGCTGTGACACGAGGAGATATTGATAAATCGGGTACAACTGATCATGTATGGAAAAATGGGGACCGCCTCTCCCTGTGGGATGAAGTTAAAATAATAGAGAGAGAGCACCACTGGAAAATACGGAAACTAAAAGAAGCAGCACATATGCTAGGACACAGAAACCTCCTTAGCAGACCGAGTGCAGATATGAGTAATATATTGGAACCGGTATTAATGAAGGTTAGGAAAATATTACATTTATTCGCCCTAAAATTCACTCTATAATTGCCCACAGGTATATGGCATAGTGGTTAAGAGCGCAGGGTACTAACCCCAAAATTCCGAGTTCGATTCCAGGTCAGTGACCTGAATAATAATTACACTGAAAAATACCTTAGGAAGGACAACCCAGGTTCGAAATTTCACCAAGACACCTGATGAAGGCTGAAGGCTGGAGGGTATATAAGCTGAAACGTTGTGTTAACAAAATTCAAGATGAGGACGAATATCCGTCAAATGTAAATAATTCCTCATCTCTTAAATATACAAAAGATCCATCGCCTTTATTCTTTTCCAATAATTCTTTTCTTTGTTGACGACCGTAATTTTCTACACAATTCTGATTGGACTCAATTTATTTGTAAGTAGATCTTTGTGTGTTGAGATATATAAATTTTATTCTTTGTGTATTAAATAGATGTATTGCTAACATCTCACTGTTGGGTATTTATGTGTGTTTGGTACCAATGGGCATTTCAAACCTCTGGGCAAGGTTTTAGATGAAGTCGCAGTAGATTTGTTACTTCCATTTGTTAGTGCTTGTTCCACCCACATTGCAGTTTGAAATGTAATTTTCTTTTTTTTTTATTGTTTAATAATAGTACTTTGAGATTCCATGTTATTTAGAGGACTTTAAAATTTATTTCTATAATTTCCCATAAGGGCAGTCATGGCAGTGTGGCAAGAAACTTATTACCCCACTGGGTAATATAGTCGGTAGGTGTTTTCTAGTAGGGCCTCGGGTCGACCGAAGCCTTGTCACTGGATTTAATAGACGGAAACTGAAGGAAGCTCGCCGTATATATGTATATATATAAATATGTGTGTGTGTGTGTGTGTGTGTGTGTATTTGGGTGTGTTTCCATACCCGTAACATAGCGATTCATCAAAAGATACCAATGGAATAAGTACCAGGCTTTTAAAAAAAATAAATAGTAGGATCGATTGGATGGATTAAAACTTCTTCAAGGCAGTGCTCCAGTATGGCCGGTGTCTCATAACAGAATTAAGTAAAATAAAGAAACAGATGAAAATTATATTTCCAACATATTTGTTGTTTCTGTGTTGTAAAATTTTGAAACTTGTGAGATTTGGTTTCTATTCCTGGACTGCAAAATATTTAAATTAATATTTGAAGTTGGTCTTCAGCTCTTGTATTTTCCTGAACATTTATAATTTGATCTTCTGAGGTGTTTACGCATTTCTGCATATGTTTGCACATGTTTTGACGAATATATATAGATATACATAAACAAATATATGCATACAATTGGCTCAGAGTTACATAGCTCCAAATGTCTGTATATGAATTTTCTCATTCATGTCTCAGTATAAGGTTGTTTACATGTTTACAACTCTTACTCGCGTTTTTTTTTTTTTTTTCTGTTTTGGGTATAAAGCTGCAAATTCCCACAGAAATTACAACCTGGGAAGAGAAGTACGAGGGTGAGTGAAAAAGTAATGCCATTTTGTTTAGGACAGGTATAATTACCAACACAGGAACATGTATCATGCATCAAAATGTAGCTGGTCCTCTGTGGATCACATCTCTAGTTCTCAACATAGTCACCGTTTCTCTCAATAGTAATGTTACACCTTCAAATGAGAGCATGTATACCTGCTCCGTAAAATTCTGTTGAATGTTGTTTGAGCCACTTCTTCACTATAGTTTTCACTTCCTCATCAGACTATCATCTCTTCGGTCCCATGAAAGAGGGTTTGAGAGGCAAACATTATTCCAGTGACTCACCCTAGTAAAATGGCCATCAAGTATCTTTTCTTTTTTTAAATCCTTTTTTCATAAGAAAATATTTTGCTGCATCCATGTTTGTAACGGAACAAAAGACTTGAACATCTGCCTTATTTTGGTATGTGTTTAATTAATGTTGTCACACATACACACGTAATACACACACACACACACACACACACACACACACACGCACACACACACACACACAGAGGCCCTGGCAACGATGTACTTCCCCACTCACGCTCCTCCAAAAGACTTCACATGAGTAAAATGCCATCTATATGCAAATGTAAATATATTAATTCTGACACACACTTTCATACTCAAACACACTGTGTGTTCATGTATATGCATGTGTGTGTTTATGTATTTATAGACATGTTCGCATACGTATGTGTATGTGTGTTTATAAGTGTGTACCATATATTTCTGCTATACAGACGTATATCAATGTTTTATGTATGTGTATATGTATACATTAGGCTAACCTTTGAAACCTCGGATCTGAAATATAATAGAAAATATCTAGTTTCCGAGATAAAAAGAACACACGCCTGCTAGCACTCACTGCTTGATTGGATCACGAAAGTTGTGCCTGAATGACAATAACGCAAGTAGGTGCAGGTCGCATGATCTTGTTGCAGATAGGAAGTCCGATGGATCCTCTTAAGTAGATCATTGTACGTTTGCAGCTGTCAAGACGAGAAACACTCGACCCAGCGTTGAATTAGTCCCGCTGACAGGATCGACATCTATTTTAAATGGCTCGGTTAATCAGCATTGGTGATGGGACGACGCCTGTTAGTGTAGAAGTTCGTGTGACTGCTTAGATGTGCGTACAGTTATGAGTGTATATCTATGCGAGTTTGTCTGGGCGTGTGCGAGTTTGTGTGTGTGTGTGTGTGTGTAT
>NC_068987.1:92037995-92041404 GCF_001194135.2 Octopus bimaculoides
TGTGTGTGTGTGTGTGTGTGTGTGTGTGTGTGTGTGTGTGTGTGTATTTTAGAAATATCAGGGTAAGGAATCTGAGAACAGGATCAGGAATGAGGGATGAGATGTTAATATAACATTTGAGAACAATACAAAAAAAACCGGGAATAAAAAGTGGAAAGGGTAGGAGATTAAAATGTGAGAAATATATAAAGAGAAAGCTAGAGAGAAAGAGTGAGAGAGGGAGAGGGAGAGAGAGGTGGTATGGAGAGAGATGGTGGTAGAGGGAGGGACAGAGTGAGTGACTGCTTAAATACTTTTATTGAGAAAAATAAACGCTGAGTAGAAAGGAAGGGATTTTGAAAATAAGTGACTGTCGAAATAGGCTGGAAATGACAAATAATTAAGGGATGGAACTATAGTTAAGGGGATAGTTTAGGGGACGGGAAGTTAAATAAGCATAGACAGTGTGAGAAGAAGAGTCTAATTGGTTGAGAAGGAATAGAAGAAAACGCTGAAGAATATGAAAAGTAAATGAAAGTTGATCACATGAACAATAGTGGTGACTCGCATACGCACACACGCACATACATGAATACTTGCACCCATTCACACATACATCAGACATATGTGTGTATGTATAATATATATGTGTGTGTGTGTGTGTGTGCGTTTCAGCGTGTGTATGTGTGTGTGTCTGTGAATGTTTGCGTGTTTCCGAATGTCCATGTCGCAGCAGTACCCGTGGTAAGGTATATTTAAATATCAAGAACTGAATAACAGATTGGGAAGCAAGAAAAGAAGCGAAAAAAGAAGACAGAGCTTTAAATCATTACAGAATTCCGTAAATTTAGCATCCTCAAACAAAACTGCATCTGGAGATTGTGAAGAATGCAGATTTTCGTTTCTCTTCGATTTGTTTTTAAAGTGTCTTCGTTTTAACCCTCTCAGTGGCTGTGTGGTAAGAAACTTGCTTTCCAGTCACATGGTTCCGAGTTCAGCACCACTGCATGACGATAGAATATGTACTAAGCTTTGAAATATTTAAGTACTGGGGTCGATTCATTTGACTACAAACACTTGAAGGTCGTGCCCCAGCATGGACGCAGTCTAATGATTGAAACAAATACAGAATAAAAAAAAAGATATTTCATATGTAGTATGCAATCGATATAAACTTTTACTTCTGAAATGCAACTGTCGACGAATCGCTTTGCTCGAAAGATTATTCTTAGTATAATCTAAATCTAAGTCTAATTACTGCAAAAAGAAAGAAAAAAAAATCTTGTCGTTCAATGTTGGGTATTATTTTCAATGTTTATTTCGATATTTTTACGTATGAATGTTTAGCGCTTTGCACAACGTATTCTGTCGCTTTGCATAACAGATAATTAAAGCATTAAATCGTGACAGAGTTCTGTTAAATTAGTGGTAAACACACACACACACACATCGTCTACGTGGATCGATATTTTGAAAGGAATTTGCTCTCCTGGTGGTTCTTGATAACACTATCAAGTGATTAGATTAGATTTCTTTGACGGGAACTAGAATAGTCCTGAATAAATAATCGTATTAACTTCAACAAGTGTTTCGCTCATTCATCCTTCTCTTTTATATACATTTCATGAGATTAGGTCTTCTCAATATAACTGTGGGATAAAGAATCGTGGGCTGGCAGAATCATTTTGTCCGTCTTTTGAGGTCAGTAAAAATAAGTCCCAGTTGGTCATTGAGGTCGCTGTAATCGACTTACCTACTCCCTCAGAGCTGCTGCCCTTGTGCTAAAATTGGAAACCAAGGTAACTGTGTAGCGCATACTTATAGAATGACTATTGATTGTTATTTTAATTGATGATTGGAAGGTTGGTAGAATTATACGAACGTCTGACAAATTGCACTGCGTTATATTTTCTAGCTTTTTACGTTCTGAGTTCAAACACCACCGAAGTCAGTTTTGTGGGTTATCCTTCTTGGATCAATAAAATAAATTACAATCATAAAAAAATATGTACTGTCAATTGTTGTGAGTGAATATATCGACTAATTACCACCCCTCAAAATTGTTAGAATTGTGCCTATAGAAGAAATTGTTCAGTTACGTAGGGATCACTCACTGGGTACTTTGACGCCTTCGACATGTAATGTATTATGCTTTAGTTTTGTATGTTCCATTGTAGTGGTTCCCAATTTGTGGTCCGCGGGCCCCTGGTGGTCCGCAAAGGTAGTACTGGGGGTCCGTGAACTAAATTCAAAATTTCACATATACACTTGCGGTACCCCAGCACGACCATAGCCTCAGGGCTGAAACATATAAAAGAATAAAAGAATATATACATTAGAATCAGCATATTAAAAGTGGTCCGTGGGAAAACTCATTTAAATAACAGGGGTCCCTGGTAGTGAAAAGGTTCTATTGTAATGCTATTATTCCAAAAATAGAATTTTTACAAGTCTTCCTTAAAGGGATCGCCCTCAAATTTCTATTATTTTAGGGTTTGTTGTGGCTTTTCACTTGCTGACAAATATTTGCAGATTGAGTTTTCGTTTAAAATCTCTCTTGAGTTCAATATCATTACTAACATTGTTATGAATATTGCTGTTCTAGTGGTAGTCGTAGAAATAGCAGTAGTAGTGGTTATTGTTGTTGTTGCTCTTCTTCTTCTTCTTCTTCTTCTTCTTCTTCTTCTTCTTCTTCTTCTTCTTCTTCTTCTTCTTCTTCTTCTTCTTCTTCTTCTTCTTCTTCTTCTTCTTCTTCTTCTTCTTCTTCTTCTTCTTCTTCTTCTTCGGTGTCAGCACAGGACATCCCGAGACGAGATGGTCTATTGTTTTGTTTCATCATTTATCGCAGAATCTGCATTCATGGTCAGAACCGTTTTGAAGAACGTTAGCTTGATAGTTTTTTCGTAAGTAAGCTTTGATCTTGTGCCGCCAATATGAAACTTTCAGTCTCTGCTTTTAGTCCTGAGCTTCTCAACCACTGATGGGCTGTTGCGTGGCCTACATCAGCATTTCGTCTTCGAAGTATATATACTGTTGATGCAGAGGCTTCTGGCTCCACCGGCCTTCAATTTGTTTCTGCCAGTTCTGTTTTGCAGCCTGTTTGAACCGTTTTGCTTTTTTCGTAGCAGTTGTTTTATGTTCTTCATCTAATTCAGGATTAATGCCAAGTTCCCTTGCGAATTTGCAAGCTTCTTTGACAGTGGAATGTGCTTTTTTGCTGGACGGCCAGAATGACCAGGAGCATATTAGGCAGTTGAAAAGAAAAGTTGGCGTGGAACAGTTGGCTGCAGGCAGCGAGTCCGCTCCGCATGTAAGACTCCAGGACTTCCAACAAAACCAGAGGTAAAAGAAAAACTATAATAATAATAATAAAGATGATGATAATAATAATAATAATAATAATAATAATAATAATAATAATAATAATAAT
>NC_068987.1:92041612-92052878 GCF_001194135.2 Octopus bimaculoides
AGTTCAAAAGATAGTGCTCATGGGAACTGCCCATATCCTACGTAAAATACTGTCTATGTGATCTCAAATTTTAAAGCAAACACATAATTTTCTTATGGTTTCTTAAACATTCACTTGAACAAAACTGTACAAATCCAAATATATGGTACCCTAGGCATAACACCTACATGAACTTCTAACTTGTTGTCTCTTGAGGTCTCTGGGTGAGACTTGGATCCAACTTGTACAAATGCAAAACAAAAGTCAAACATAAAATAATAATAATAATAATAATAATAATAATAATAATAATAATAATAATAATAATAATGTACCTTAAATTATAAGATGTCCGAAACTTATTTTGTTTACCAACATTTTCTGTGAGACATGTCTCAGAAAAGATGCGATCTAAGGCACCGTAATTGTTTATTTCTGAGTCATAACTGTGCAATCACAAAGTTAGAGATGTTGGAAAATGAGTTGTCAAATACTGACTTATATTGTATGCATGCATGCTCGTATGTATGTATATTTGTATGTATGCATTTATGTGGGTATGTATATATGTATGTATGCGTGTACACAAAAGTATGCACACATACTCCATATTTCCCAACTCCACCGTTAATATGGTAGATGCAAAAATGAAAAATGATCTTTATCAAAAAGAAAAGTGTTTATTATAAAAGTGTGAAAGAAAATGTCTATTCTTGAAATTTCTTCTCAAAAAAAAAAACTAAAGATCAAATAAACTCGACATTTTCAAGATTTGAACTCTTAAGTAAAACATTCGGAAGAAATATTGTTAGTCATATTAGACCGACATTGAAACACTACTGCCACTAGATAATATAATCCTTAAAATATAGAGTGATCAGAGAAGAAATCCTTTCGGACGTCGATTGCTTAAGCATTGCTGAACTGGAATTGAAGAATCAACAACTGTCATTATAAAAACGGTGGGGCTATTTATCTGTCTTTCTCATTAAACACAGAGTTCAAATCATTTCCACTAAACCACCGAGGTTTTGTGCAATAAGAAACGAGATAAAGACACGACTTCCGTTAGCTGCAAATATAGCAGTTCACATACAACCACTATTTCGTGAAATGTTTCCTGACTGACACTGAAACGTTATTGATGTTGTTTTAATTTTAGATCCCGAAAGGAAAGAAATCGGATATAATTTTCTCGTATCTTCGGATATTGAAGATCTTCTGTTATTTAATTTTGGTGTGTTTCTGAGAATAAGAATGAAATGAACCACAAAGCAATATGTTAATGAAGTCAAAGTGATTTCCTTGAAATTTCTTCCTCTTGTCATAGGACAACTCTCTGCTATATTGCCAAGAAGTTCACATCGCAAGTAAGACATTCAGCTTTCGATCCTGCCTTCGGCATATTGCTCCTAGACTCCTGTTTTTTTTTCTCTCGCTGTTACAATTATATTATTAGGCAAATTCTTCGAGTGGAAACTATGCAGACAACCGTTTTAAATATATATATATATCCTTAAAATATAGAGTGATCAGAGAAGAAATCTATTCGGACGTCGATTGCTTAAGCAATGCTGAACTGGAATTGAAATATGATAAAATTTGAAATTTTAAAAATCTTATATTTATTTTATAAACAATTAATACAATATTACATAAGCATTTTATAAGAATTTTATAAGCATGTTATAATGTTTCTTTTTTTTTCTGGGAACTCGCCGCGTACCGGCAGCTGATGGCTCATTGACTGGCACGGGTCCACGAACCACAACTTTGAGCTGCACTGGTCTAGGTTACATATGTATTGGGTGAGAAACCGTGGTAAAATCAGTGTGAGATAGATAGCCAGAATGCTAGATAGACAGACAGATGTTTTGAGCGGTAGTGAATATTTTTAATGGACATGTTTAGAATTATATGCGCGTATCTGTGTACATACATATACATATACTTAAACACATACATACATAGGAAGAGAGCGGTGGGAATTGAAAACGGAATCGAAATTTACGCTAGAGACTAACAGATTCCACAATGATTATTAAATTGATCGGTCTTTGACCACGTTCTTTTGCATACGTCTACGAATGAAATGAGAATTAAAGAAACTACACTTGCTGTAATTACATCAGAATATAATGAAAATTAACGTAAGGTAAAATGAATAATATGAAAACCACCGCCAAAAAACAATGAATTGAAGCAACGGAAGAAATATTAGGACGGAAGTATTGCAAAATTCAGTTTGGTCGTTGAAATGAGAGAAAACATAATTATTTACTGGAGTTAAATGGAAGATCAGCCTAAATATGAAGTGACTCGACTTGTTACAAAATATATAGTCGTACAATTATAAAGAGATTACAATGTTTTAATACTTATTCGGATATGAAACTAGTGCCAAATATTTAATAGTCTGAAATATCTTTGTTAACAAATGGCAATTATTCCTGAGAATTTGCTAATGGTACTTTGGAGAGAATATATTCGGCAGCTGTCATACTTGTGCAAAGTTTACAAAGCATTTTCTTTTCGTTGTATGATTTACTTACAATAAAATATTTCAACTTAGTTTTCATATACTAGATATACATAAAAAGTGCAGCGTCACTTTCCTGTCTTGTTTCGAAATCTATGATTCGAATCTTAAGCATACACCACTCGAAACATAAATTAAATGCATTCAATTTAAATTCAATGGATTTATTATATTTTTTATCAGGCAGGAAGTCCAAGCCTATGATGCTTCACAGGATCTCCGATATTTGTGGAAACGAGGGAGCAAGCTATGCTCCAATATAAGATCTGAAACGATTGCTTCTATAGGAGTGAACTCCAAGGCAAACAATGTCTCAGGCGGAAGCGTTAATCAGGGCAACGTATTAAATCTGTTATATAGCAATTAACAACATTCACCGACTTGAAATGGTTGAATACCATGTTTTACATTAAAATATCCTGTTATCTAGTAACTGTATATGGTGAGGCGGATTTATGAAATCCTAAATAGTTTATGTTACGGAAACCATAATATTAAGAAAAAGTTAATGACAACGGGTGTATTCACTGCAGATATTATCCATACTAGAAAATGGTTTCAGTTTATTAATCATAATATTTGGGCAAAATGTTGACACATCTATCTATCTATCTATCTATCTATCTATCTATCTATCTATCTATCTATCTATCTATCTATCTATCTATAGTGACTACCTGCATGGCCTGCCACGACTCACAGCGGAGTATTGTGAAAGACACATCACAGCCGCGGACATACGGGATGCGATGACAGGCTGCACAATAGACAAGTCACTAGGCTTGGATGGTCTGCCCTACGAACTTTAGTGTCATATGCCAGACTTGTGTGGAGGCGTCTTGGCAGCTGTCTACTGCCACTTGCAAAACGGGAGTATCCCCGTCTTTGTAAAACGAGGAGTGGTGGCACTGCTAAAGAAAGACCCAAACAAGGAGAACGTCATAGATAACTTCAGGCCCATCACTCTGCTCAACGCAGATTTGAAAATTTTGGCCAAGGTGTTAGCCGAGAGGTTGGCGCTTGTCATCGAAAAACTAGTCGACAAGGCGCAAAGGTGCGCCGTGCCAGGTAGGAGTATCCATGACAACCTCCATCTGATGAGGTACATCATAGACAGGGTAATTAAGGAATCTGGCATGGGAGGGGCGCTGATCAATTTGGGTCAATCAAAAGCTTTCGATAGGGTAGACCATCACTACTTGGAGGCCGTAAGTAGAGCGGCTGGTTTCGGTCCAATCTTCCGCGGCTGGATCGCTGCCTTATACAGCGGCATCCGTTCGGTACTTCGCTTAAATGGTCATCTACCCAGACCATTTAACATCATGCGTTCGGTTCGTGAAGGATGCCCCCTCTCGTCGCTTCTGTATGTATTGACTCTTGAGCCACTACTGCGAAAGCTGGCGACGCTGAGGGGTATCCCACTAGACCTGGAATGCGGAAGGGGCGAGTCTGCATACGCGAACGACGTCATCGTAATAGTATCGAGCCACAAGCACATCGAGCTGCTCGGAGAGACACTAAAACAATACGAAGTGGTAACGGGAGCAAAAATTAACCGGGAAATGTCAGTGGGCTTGCGGTTCGGCACCTGGAGAAGCAAGCCCATGACGTCCAACAGCGTCTCCATCGTGGGAAGCTGGACCGACGGACCGGTTAAATTGCTCGGAGTATGGTTCGGTCCGGACCTCCAAATGGAGAAGAACTGGGGCGAAATAACGACTAGGTTGGCTACTCTCACCCAGCAGTGGGTCGAGAGGAAGCTATCCCTAAAAAGTCGGGTGGAGGTGGTGAACGTGTACATCGCATTCGTCATCGATTACCGTCTGTCCATCGTGCCTTGTCCCGACCCTACCACCACCAAACCGGAAGGCATACTCTTGCACTTCTTGTGGAAGGGAAGCGTTCCGATGGTTAGGCGATCCATTTGCTGTCAATATCCGCTAAATGGCTGGCTAGGCATACTGTGGTTAATGATGCGCAGACATGCACTGAGACTGCGACACCTCTTGCGCTTCACAGACGACGGTAAACAGGTCTGGTCGCCTTTTGTGCGTAGCGCTTTCCTCAATTCGTCTCCTTGGCCGAACTGCAGTCGTAGATCAAACAGAGACCGAGGCTAGGCGAATGGCACCACGAGTGTCACGTTCCTCTCAAGTAACTCTACCGTCCGGGACCAAACACCTGGCCCGTCTGTTCAGTACTTTCGTGTCGGGGCCTATGGACAATCACCAAAGATCCCTGGCCTGGCAGTGCTATCGACAAGCATTACCTGTTCGAGATAAGCTCTACAGGCACGGTTCGAGACACACCGGACCGACTTTCGCCAGATGCGGTCAGAGCGACGAAACCGTTCTGCACGCACTCGTGCAGTATCCAACCATTTCGGACCTGTGGGCTTATGCCGAACGGCTGCTGTCAAGTGTGGGACGAGTCCGCCTGTCGGCTGAGTCTATCGTGACAGTTGCTTCGCTACCTTCCCTCAACTGGGAAGGCAAGGCAGTCTTTATCGTACTGGTGGCCATGGTGAAAGAATGTGTGTGGCGGACTCGAGCGAAAGATTAGAGACAAACACTTACCTCTCTGGCCAATCGCTCGTCATCTTTTTCAAGTACCACTTGAAAAGGAAGGTGAGAATGGAGAGGCAAGTTTTGTCTCGTGGAAGTTACAAAACAAAAGGTGGGTGAATGTAGGAATGGTGGTTCGTGCGAGTGACGAAACCACTTTGAGCATGATCCTGTAAATCGAAAAAAGTGAGGGAGAGAGCACTTTGCTCTCATGTGTTTATTCCCTCCCTATCTGAGGTTACTGCGGTCTTTTCCGTAGGCTTTTCTTTCTACGGATAAACCTAATCTTGCTTTTAATATTTAAAAGATTCTTCTGTGATACACGATCTCTTTTGATCGGAACTTTACTTTGTTTTTCATTTTCGAAAAGAAAAGCTCCACATTTGTATTGGTCCCCTGTGTTCACCCCTGTGTGGCCAGCAAACAAAGTTCTCTCTCTCTCTCTCTCTCTCTCTCTCTCTCTCTCTCTCTCTCTCTCTCTCTCTCTCTCTCTCTCTCTCTCTCTCTCTCTCTCTCTCTATCTATCTCTCTATATATATATGTCAATCTATCTATCTACAGAATGAGAATACATATGAAGCCCTTAAATGTACGTGCGTATATGTGTGTGTATATAAACATATACATATATATGAATATGTATTAGAATATGCATACATACATACAGACATCCCTGTGTGTGTGTGTGTGTGTGTGTGTGTGTGTGTGTGTGTGTGTGTGTGTGAGTGTGCGCGCGCTCGCTCGCGTTAAGTGCCAACTGAAGCAAGTACCTTATTATAATAGTTAAAGCTGTCTATTTTGTGCGAGCGATAACGAATTCAATTAAACACGACTACATTTACAATATCTATAGTTCTAATGAGTCACATGAAAATAGCAAAGGCAATATATATTGAAACATAGTTCTGTTCTCTCTACCAATAACAATGTATACAAATATATATTTGTCTTCTCTCTCGCGAATGATGTGTTTCAAGCTCTGATGTGGAGAGTTTGGCGATCTTTGTAGAAGTTATATTTTTGTCTCATTATTTACTCTCGAGAACAATGTTATTGATGGAACTATTGTTTCTTATACTACCAATACAAGAACAGCAACCGCAACTACTACTACTACTACTACTACTGCTACTACTACTACTACTATAACCATCAACATTTCTACTGACGCCGTTGCCGCTACTAACGCCACAACTACTAAAACCATTACAGTTGCCACCACCACTACTACCACAACCACAACTTTTACTACTACTACTACTACTACTACTACTACTACTACTACTACTACTACTACTACTACTACTACTACTTCTTCTTCTTCTTCTTTTATTCTACATTTCAACTGGCTAAAATTTTAAGAGTATTCACTCACTTTTTCCGCCTGGTTTTCAATTTCATACACTTTCGCACGACCACTACATTCTTCTTCTTCTTCTTCTTCTTCTTCTTCTTCTTCTTCTTCTTCTTCTTCTTCTTCTTCTCCGCCTTCCCCCCTCCTCCTCCTCCTCCTCCTCCTTTTCTTCTTGTTCTTGTTCTTGTTCTTCTTGTTCTTGTTGTTGTTGTTGTTGTTGTTGTTGTTGTTGTTGTTGTTGTTCTTCTTCTTCTTCTTCTTCTTCTTCTTCTTCTTCTTCTTCTTCTTCTTTAATTTGGTGCCCCAGTACGGCCGCAGTCCAATGACTGTAACCTTCTGCCATCTCTTCATCATCATAATGAACATCTTCATCAGTAACATCAACATCATCATCATCATCATCATCATCATCATCATCATCATTATCATCGAAAGCATCAGCACAATCGCTATCGACATCAGACCTTCGGTCATCAGACTTTCTGTATACTTTGGTCCTCGAAGAAATTTTGCAAAACGCATTTGACGATGATGATGATGATCTTGATGGTGATGATGATGATGACGATGATGACGATACTAAAATTTCTGTCATCATCTTTTCCTCTTGCTTCAATCTTTAGTCCTCAATGATATTTTTTGAAAACGCATTTGACGATGATGACATCGAGTAAAGGTTGTGATGACGATGATGACGATGCTGATGACGATGATGACCTTGATGACAATGATGATGATGATGACCTTGAAGATGACACTGCTTGTGCTGCTACTATTGATGAAGTGTATGATGATAACCGCGGCTCTTCAAGGTAAGAAATTTTAAAATTGTAGTCATCGTTACAATGGCACTATCAACGGCAGTAGCAACGACAACAACAACAACAACAACATTAAGATAAGCAGCAGCAACAACAACAACACAGAAATAACAGTAAAAGAAAGATTGGAAGATGGAACAACAAGAGAATAATGACAAAGTGGAGTGATATAAGAGGACGAGGGCAAGGAAGAAACGCTGAGTGAGTGACTGAGTTAATTGGCGCCTGTGAGGTAACTCACTTCTAAACTGAAGAGCTATCGGTTGTGCTTGGCATATCGCCATCTCATGGTCGTTCTATATGACTGCCTGCTGTCCATTTATTTCTTCCTTTCTTTCCTTCTTTCTTTCTTTCTTTCTTTCTTTCTTTCTTTCTTTCTTTCTTTCTTCCTTTCTTTCTTTCTTTCTTTCTTTCTTTCTTCCTTTCTTTCTTTCTATCTTTCTTTCTTTCCTTCCTTCTTTCTTTCTTTCTTTCTTCCTTTCTTTCTTTCTATCTTTCTTTCTTTCTTTCCTTCCTTCTTTCTTTCTTTCTTTCTTCTTTTATTTCTTTCTTTCTTTCTCCCAACACATGCACATACACACTCAGATACACCCAAAAAAGAGACACACAGACAGACAGACACACACACACATACATACATATATATCCATACACACGGACACAAACACATATGTATACATTTAGAGAGGAAGTGAGAGGGGGCAAATAGAGACCAGGAGAACCGTTAGCATCAACAGCATCCCCTTCGACGACGCCACCGTTATCACCGCCACCGTCTTCGAAAACATTTTTGTCAAACTCAAAAACAGACCCGAAAAAAGAAATGCTGTTGTTGTTGATCAAAAATTATGATGATGATGATATTGGAGATGTGGTTATTGACATCTATCAATCTATCTCTCTCCCTATCTATCTATTTATAAATCTATCTATCTATCTATCTATCTATCTATCTATCTATCTATCTATCTATCTATCTATCTATCTATAAATCTATCTATCTATCTATCTATCCATCTATCTATCTATCTGTCTGTCTGTCTGTCTATCTGTTTTCGTGCAAGTATTTGCCACAACATTCTAGCTGAACACCGTATCATAATATTATTTGAGAGGGGGTGGGGTGGTACTTTTGCATGTATTATATTTTTTTACTTGTTATTTTCTATAGCCTTTAGTTTTCATTATCTATTGTTTTCTTTGTTGATAGTTTTGTTTGTGATGGTAGTTTTGGCGGCAGTGTCTAAGGGGTTTTGATAAGGTGACATTGTCAATAGATTTTTAGACTCTAGTGCTGAGTGTCACGCCACAGGCAATTTGTCCTCCATGCTGAAATAGCTTCGACAACAAATACTATTCAAGTGTATAGGTGACAGATGAAGAAAAACGGCACATAAGAAAACGATCAGAAAATAGAGAAATAGAGAAAAAATACAAAAGGAGAAAAAGAAAGAGAATTGTGTCAGTGGAAATCAAGCTGCCTAAACAAAAGATAAAAAATAACAATGAGGAAAAAAAAGAACAGAATTCTGATAGAAAACAACCAAACAAACATGTTGAAAAATAAATTTCTGTTTGTAAAATGACTAGAAATTTCACTGTAGAAATATAGAGAATATAAATGAATTGGGACTTGGAAAACAATGACAAAGACTAAAACATTAATCTAGTGCCAGATGCATGATGTACGTACGTACAACTCCATCTGTTTCCGTTCTGTATTGGAGCGTAGGCTCGAAACGTCAAACGTCTTCCATTTCTCTTGAGCTTCAAACTAATACACGTTATTTGTTGTTCCATCACCTGACGTTGCCTTTGTTTGTTTTTGCATAACACACACACACACACACACACACACACAAATTCTCTGTTTGAAGCGAGTATTTCATAATTATCAAATGGCAATTAAGATCCACCCATTTCAAAGGACGAGATAATCTTGAGATTTAAGAATTCGTCAATTTTAATATGCTATTATGTAAAGAACATGTTTATTTTCTTACTGGAGAAAAGTGGACGGTCTCGGGCGAGTGTTTCTGGCTGATCAATCCTCATCAGCTCGACAATTGTTTCACCTTATCTCCAGTAGTTAACGAACTTTGTTAATTTGTATATTTAAACAAAAATAAGATTAGAGACATAACTGATAGCAGTTAGCTGAGCATATTCGAGCAACATCGACAGATACGGGTATCTTAAATACCACACGATTCATATTGCTGATGTATTCCAATTATCTCTGCCTCCAGAGTATGCATCAAAATTACCAGATCCACTTGAGGTGCGACATAATTTCAAAATTCTAGCAATCTCAAATTTTGTCATACCTTTAACAAAAATGCCATGAGCATTGTCTGGACATAAGACGACAGTGGTGGACACGTGTTTCCCGCTGAATAGCAGTCATCAGCACGGCAGCTGCTCAAACTTATCTCCAGCAGTCAAGAGCGATGAGATGAGAAAAATAACTCGCAGTGACATTGTCGCGTTCTCCATCATGGTCGCCTCAATGTAGTCGATAGCAAATTTGATGGAGCTTTCGTAGCAAGGCCCTGCTGTGTTTGTTCAAGATCTTCACTTCATAGATTCTTGGATGATAGACATCACGTGTCCACAAGATATACACTACCAGTGTTAATTCTGCGCCTTTAATCAAGTTAGTTTTGTGGTAAGAATTGACTCTTGCTTGAGTTTTCAAAGATAGCAATACATATAACTATATATACATAGGTTTATACCTGACTAATATCTGTAATTATTAGGGCATTCGGATAAGTAACACACTGCCTGAATTTAAGCTCTAATTACTGCCAAAGGAGGACCTACCCCATATTAAAATAAATTTGTTTGAAATTTGAAGGTGTTTCTATTATTTTGCCCAACCCCTGTATATATACATGAATGCATGCATAGATTTACACATACATACGCAGATACATACATACATACAGCACATAAATACATATGCATGCATCTAGACATAAAAACGCATCCATAAAACAAACATACAAATCTGCGCATACACTAACACCAAATACTGCACACACACACACATATGCACAAATACCTAGATGATGTTGATAAAAGTTCCAATGAAGGAGCCTTGAATCTATGTTAGAGTCCGGCTCTTTCTCTATGGACAAGAAATACAGAAATGAAACTGATTGATAACATACATACACAGATGCTTACATACATACATACATACATACATATATACATATATACATACATATACACGAATACAAACATACATGTAAAAATACCCTGTTGATGTTGTTGAAATTCCATTGGAGGAAACCTGGATCTTGGTTAGAAACCTGCTTTTTCTCTATTGGTAAATCTTGAGATAAAACTGAATAATCACACACATACACACATACAGTACCTATACATATGTGCATGTGTGTATAAGTAGACATCCACACACACACACATACGTACACACTGAAACACACACATACACACACATATGTAATGGAATCTCCTGTCGAAGATATAAGCACAAAGTCGTATACACAAATTAAGACTTTGTCGCCGATGAATTATTGGGGCGTCGACCCAAAATACTTCGCGATATTGATTGCGTTTGATCTATATCGCTTTCTACTGGTACACACGTAATCATACCACCAACGAAATAAATTACACACAGAGGACAAGCTGTGTTTGATGGAATCGACTCATTTTATAGTACCTGTTGACTTAGCATGATGGCTGCATTATTTAATAAGAAAAAAAAACATAAAAGATTTAATTTTATATAGGAATATTTTCAACAGTTCTCACAAAAAGAAAATTGTAGAATAAACCACGGAATTGAATTATGATAAAAAAGATTACAACAGATTTTCATACTCAATAAGGTCGAGTAAAGCATAGTTATTGAATATATCATATCATGTCTGTCTGTCTATCTACCTACCGGATTCTAAGAGGCAGCATTCCTCCCTTCGATATTTCCTATCGTATTAGCTATTTTACAGATGAGTCAAACTATTATATATAT
>NC_068987.1:92052924-92053762 GCF_001194135.2 Octopus bimaculoides
ATGTAAATCTCTACGAATACCTACAAAATTATTTATATTATCACTTCTTGAAAACAAGATAGAATCAGTAGAATTGTGCATGTAATGATGTAATGTTTAGGGCTGTTTTCTGACGCCCGATTATATCGTGGGTTCATATTGCACCACTGTCTAATCTAAATAGTTTCCAGTCCCCCATAAAAAGCCCATGAATTACCCTCAAGAACGGTACGATGCCTGCGTGTGGTTATAAATCTGTGTCTCTTTTTCATACATCTTCATCAATCAATCAGACAAGCAATAGCTATATATCATGTATAGACAGTTTTTGATTACGGTTCTCACTAATCTATGCCGTCTTCTTATAGAATGTGTTTAAGAAGATAGTAAACTATTCAAATCTGTCTGAAAGGAAGAGTGTACATATGAGCAAGTATATATTCCACAGAATCAGAAAAACATGACAGGTCTGCCTTTAGCCAATCTTTCCTTCCACTCAAAGCAATAGAGTACCGAATGAATTAGCAGTTTCTATGTATTTATTTATCCTCTGGGCAAATAGATTCTCTGTTGTTAATAACAATCCATCAATGTATTACTGGTTGTCGGATTTAAATTACAACAAATATTGGAAATGTCTACAGGCAAAATATACAACTTTATCACACAAATACTACAGACATTCACATACATAGAAACGTCTAGAGATATTAAAACATAAATTGTATAAACAGGCAATCACGTGTATTTGCATTCATAGACATCTGCCATGGTGGCATATCAGTTTGAACATTCGTCTATCTATCTATCTATCTATCTATCTATCTATCTATCTATCTATCTATCTATCTATCTATCT
>NC_068987.1:92054045-92058919 GCF_001194135.2 Octopus bimaculoides
TATATATATATATATATATATATATATATATATATATATTTACAGGGTGCGGTGAATATATTGTCGTCTAACTTATGCAAAACTGAAAATAATTCTGACATCTCATTTTAACAGATATCAAAATATCTTGAAATATTAAAGAATAAATTTATTAAATACAATCGCCATTGGCTTCACCCACGACCTCCAGACGATTTCGGAATCTCTTCCAACTCTTCTGGGCGGTGTCCCTGTTTAAGTTGGTGAATGCTGATATAATCCTTGCCTTCAGTTCATCTTTGGTTTTACAAGAATGTTTGCAGGTCTATCGCTCAACTGCACCGCACACATAATAATCAAGGGGGTTGCAGCCTGGGGAGTTAGGTGGCCAGATGTCAGGGGTGATGTGGTCGCAGAAATTGTCTGACAGCCATGACGGGGTTCCCTTGCTTGTGTGACATGGTGACAGAATCCTGTTGCCAGACATAGAATCTTGCAGCAGCCACTCTCATGACCCAAGGCAGCACTATATAGTCTAGGCACTTGATGTAGAACTCTGTGTTGAGTCTGAGGTTGTGCAGAAAGATGAATGGAAATATAATGTCACCTTCACTAGTGATCACTCAAAACACCACGAAGTTGTGTGGATGTTGGATTTTTATCGATCTCGATACATGCACTATCCTCAGATTGACACCCGAACACTCTGAGATGTTTGCATTGGAGCTTCCGGTCGAATGCCAAACAGTGCAGCATATCATTTCCAAATTTCTGGCTGAATGAATTGCGTCATGGTGTTGTTTTTCTCACAGCCGATGCCCAACTGACCGTACTATACTGATTACTCGAGGAAATCAGAAACAAACGATGCGCCTGCGTGAAATTAAAAAAAATAACATAGCGTCAATCTACCATTCGCACACTGTATATATATATATATATATATATATATATATATATATATATACATACATACATACAAACATGCAAATATATATATGTATTGTGTCATCCCATAAATAATGCGGTTTTTTATCTTTTATTTTTCAAAATTAAGATAAACAATTCATGGCGAGTACATAAAAATTGATAAAGAATATAAGTAAATTTTAGCTCATGTTTTATTCACATTTTTACATAAAAATGATGGCGAGTACATAAAAATAAGGTTATAAAAAAAAAAACTTTAACATATTTAAAGAAAATTCTTTTATAACAAATTGCGCGCAACATTTCTTAAAACTTGCAGAGCATTTTCAGATTGATAATTCTTCGCAAAGCTTTACGTTTCTTCTTTGATGTTATAAATGTTGCCATGTTTTAGGGTTCAAATTTAAGCTGAATAGCAAAAGGCAGACGTTAAAAACGACGACGATGATGATGATGATGATGATATAAGTTGGACCTATTAATACAAATATTTCTATATTCATACTTAAAAATTCATCACCTGAGAGTCTCCACATTTTGCTTTCTCTCGTTTTGCATGTATACCTATCTACATACTTTGTATTTCCTACCGACACTGTTATATTTAATATATTTAATGTATCTAATTTGTTTATCCGCAAATTTGCCTCTATATCTGTTCAACTTCTTGATCCTTCTTACAGCCACTCTTTACTTTGCGTAATCGATCCCCTGCAAACACATCGGAATCTAAGTTTGAATCGCTTCAGCACTACTAAGTGTCTTTTATACTGAGAATCTCTGGATCCCTTTTGTGGACTATATGTTTATATGCATATATATATAATATATATATGATATATATATATATATATATATATATATATATATATATATATATATATATACCTACATAATATTTATATATACTAATTCATATAGTTTACAGATAAATCTATATAAAAATGCGCGTATATTTATGTGTGCATATATGCGATTGTAATTTTTATATACAATTCTATACATATGAACGTTGTAAACACGCACCTGTAGAAATACGGATTGTATAATAGACATATGTGTACGGAACTTTCAGGTATGTAATGATGAATATATGCTTTCCATATAGTTTAGTTCGTATCGAATGTTCATATATATTTGCTATGCTTGTTTATATGGGTCCACAACTATATGCACCCCAAACTGCTGACAGAACAAGCGGGTATGCGTTATATACAAGTGTTGTCTCGATCACTACTAAGGTAAGGAAAACGACCCTGTTCAAACGTTCTTCACATCACCCGATATCATGTTCCATGTTATATTCTTGATGTATCACATTTGATAGGTTGGAAAAGAAATCTTGTTGCATTTTTACATGATCATTTCCAGGATACTTGTTTAATACAGCAAAATAAACATTATGATATCATAGGCATGTTTATTTTCTTTCTGATTTGGTGCTTAAATTACTATCGATTTCTTTTTTAAAATGAGTTTAGATCCGATTCATATCAGAGACTTCACGTTGTATATATTCAGAAGTTGCTCTTCAACAATGATAGCGGCAAGAACTATTCATTCTTTGCATAGAAATGAAACTTTAAATATCCGGACATTCAAACAACTGCTTGGTGAGTTTCGCTTGGAAAATTTTTCTCTCGTAGTTTTCCCTCAAACTGCGCGAGCACATCCCGTCAATATTGAACTTCTGAACGCCGTAGCTCATGAATATCTAAAGCAAACTGCATGGGAATTAGCAAAACTGTACTTTGAAGTTACACATCGATCATAAAACATCTTTATAAACTAGGAAAAATATCTCAAAATGTCACTCAACATCCGACTGCTTTTAACCTTAATTACAGAGTTACTCTCTGCTCATGAATGAAGTGCGCAATTTTTCTACCGAACATTTCCTGAATTGAATTATCAGAACTGATGAAAAATGGATTTTCTATAATCACTTCTAACGAAAACGACAATTGTTAGCAACCAATGAAAAGAGAGAATCCATTCCCAAGCCAGGACTATAACCGAAACAGCTACACCCAGAACTTGATGTGGTACGAAGCGTGTCAACTCTCAATAAGTGATCAACTGAAATCCAGCAAATAATTCGAAGCTGCAATGTCATCGATTGGAAGCACTGCGCAAAAATTTGCAGATAATCACCCATGAAAGATTAATCATATTGCGATTGCGAAATCCTAAATAGATGCAAGTGTGGCTGGGCTTCTCAAACACAGGGGTTCGGGTTAAGTGTGGCACTTGGAAGAGTGTCTACCGATATAGCCTCAGGCAGGCTCAAGCCTTTTGAGTGGATTTAGCAGACGGAAACTGCAAGATGTATGTCGTATGTCTGTGTGTGTGTTTGTGTGTATGTGTGTGTGTGTGTGTGTATGTGTGTGTGTGTGTTTGTATGTGTGTGTGTGTGTATGTTTGTGTATGTGTTTGTATCTGTGTTTCTCAGTCACTTGATAACCAGTACTGGTGTGTTTAGGATCACGTAACTTAGCGGTTCGGCAAAATAGTCCTATAGAATAAGTACCAAGCTTAAAAAAAATAAGTATTGGGACTGATTCATTTGACTAAAACTTATTGAAGGTGGTGCCCCTGCATGGCCGATGTCAAATTACTGAAACAAGTAAAAGGTAAAATGTTACAGGTGATGTGATGCTTATACACGACAATACACGATCCTAGAGTCCTCAAGTCACGCAGGTGAAAAAAAATCTCTATGGACGATCTCATTCTACGATCTCATTATTGTCTTTTCAAGATCGTTGCTGAGTCATTTAGTTTATTAATCATGAAGAGTTTGAAAATGATATTGAGTGTTTCATATTTTCAAAATCTGAAGAATTTTACGCCAGAGGGATAAACAATTTACCAAATAGATGGGATTAATTTATCAACAATGAGGGTAAATATCAATCTTAATGAAATATATCAATGAAGATCTCAGAAACATTTGTTTCTTTCCCATCTTAAAATCCGACATGATTGTCTTTCCAAATTAATGCATTAATGTATATATATTTCAAGAAACACACAAGCACATACATTTTTGCATATACATGCGCACAAATATGCACAAGCACTCACACATACGCACACATATGTATATATAAATATACATAGACATATGTATGTATGAATTTATTCAAGTACGTCAATGAGAATGAATGTATAAACGATAGAACGTGGTGCTCAATACATTAGCTAGGAGTTACATATATTTTTGATAAAAATTATTTCACTCACTATCAGCTAATTGCATACACATTACTTGCAAAATACGATAAATTGCATAAATATTCAAAACACTGAAAATGTTAGCATCAAATCTACATATAATTAACGATTTAAATGTTCGAATAAATGATGCCAATTTTGGTTAATTGGCATTTAATAGTTATTTGGTTTTCTAAAATTTAAGTGATTTCAGAAGCTTTCATCTTCATGTTTAGCTAAAAAGATTATTACCTCCCTTTCATGTCTGCAAAAATCTAATGTCAAATCGTTTAGATGTCTTGACCTGGATACGTATTTCTTTACAATTTCAATGGAGTTAATAATTTATCACAATTCAGATTACGATGTATTTGGCACTTACTATTCAATGACGTAAACGCATTTTTAAAAGTCACCCAACTGATACATTTAAAAAAAAAAAGACAGATGGTGCTTATAAAAGCAGTAAATATTTACTATTTCGTTTTGTCTCAGTTCTATTTATAACAAGTTCTATCAGGAAGGCGCTAAGAATTCTGCTACCAGTCACCCTCACTTCAATTAGAAAACTCGACCGAAACGTAACGATGATCTCGACGGGAGTTCATTCACCTGAGTAACTCATTAAAAGAATTAAGTTCTAGGTAATATGAACACTGTTTATTCAAAATCTATCTATGTGTATGTGTGTGTGTGTGCGTGTGTGCATGTATATATATATATATATATATATATATATATATATATAT
>NC_068987.1:92059424-92060617 GCF_001194135.2 Octopus bimaculoides
GTTAGATATTCTTGGGGTGACGCTTCTAATTACATTTTTAAGAGTCACCTTTGCGGAGTGCAAATCGGCAGCAATCCTCCAAGAACAAGTAATGCAGTAATGCAGTAAGATGTAAGATTGAAGACTTTACTGCGGCCTGTGACTGGTTTTCATTAATGTATTCTATAATATTGACCCAGAACCTCGTCTGGAACGCATTTGGTCTTTAAAATAAAAGAATGCAGAATTGGTATTCTCACAAATAGTGATAATTCATTCTGACTTCTCTAACGGATTGTAGCTCACTTCAAATTTGACGATCCTTATAGATACACACACACATATTTAAATATATGCGTGTGTTTCCTTCTATGTGTGCCTCTATATTCAGCAGCATACTCACGCACATACATACATACATAAATACATACATACATACATACACACACATACACACACAGATACATACATACAAATATACATCCGGACATAACACAAATACCGGCATTGATTATTCGAATAGGTCTCGCAAGTTCGATTACATGAGCCAGTGGCCACTTTGACCATCCAGCCGCCGTCATACTGATAACGAGTAAATACGTTTAAAATCCAGGCTACATATGTTTCATAGCTAGCGCAACACCCGAAGCAGTTTTTATCCAAACGAGGGGTAATCTGCAAGCTACTCATCAGGCCAAATATATCTTAATGAAAAGGAGTTAACATTGTTTTTAAGGGATCCCATGTCGACTCGCAAGAGACTTCTTAATTTTGAATATATCTATAATATAAATTAAGCATGGGCGACCGTTGTATTCTTTCTTGCCTCGAGGTTTACGGCCAAACGGCTGGGCGGATTCACATGAAAAATGGCACACATGTGGAGACAGGTGCGTAGATGTGAACGCGAGGGAGTGCGAATTACTTCCTTGAAAGTTCCGAAGAGGGAGTTCGAATAACTTCCTGTAAAGTTCCGAGCGGAGAGGAATTACTTCTTGGAAAATTCCGAGGGGAGGGGAGAATTACTTCCTGGAAAATACCAAGGATGGGGAGGAAGGGAGGAATTACTCCTTTGTTTACTTTAATTTTGAAAAATAAAAGAAGTATAAAAAAGCGCATCATTTATGGGATATGGTTATATATATATATATATAAACACACACACACACACACACACTCATATATATATATATATATATATATATATATATATA
>NC_068987.1:92060683-92066810 GCF_001194135.2 Octopus bimaculoides
AGAGAGAGAGAGAGAGAGAGAGAGAGAGAGAGAGAGAGAGAGAGAAAGACACACACACACAAATACACGCATATATTTGCGAAGGGTAAATTGTCGTCATATTATATTTTTAATGTCGCGCATGAGCTTTTCTTTATTTAGTCGACTACCCATTATAGTAGGGTCAGTTGGCACCGTCTGTGAGAAAAACAGCACCACGGCGTAAATCACTTTGCAAGAAATTTGGAAACGACATGCTGTGCTGCTTGACACTCGCGCCTGAAGCTCCAATACAAACAATTCAGAGTGTTTCGGTGTCAGTCTGAGGATAGTGCCTGTAGCAAGAGTGATAGAAATCGAACATCCAGTCAACATCATGGTGTTTAGAGAGGTCACTAGTGATGGTGACGTTATGCATCCATGCATCTTCCCACACGGCCCCAGATTCAACACGGAAGCCTACCTCAAGTGCATTGACGAGTTATTGTTGCCTTGGGTCATGAGGGTGGCTGCCGGAAGATCCTATGTCTGGCAACAGGACTCAGCCACCTAACTCCCCAGACTGCAACCCCCTTGATTATTATGTGTAAGTCGCAGTTGAGCGAGAGACCCTCAAAACTCCTTGTAACACCAAAGATGAACTGAACAGGGAGACTAACTTAAACAGAGAGACCCTTCAGAAGAGTTACAGGAGATTCCGAAGTCGTCTGGAGGCCGTGGTTGTAAACAATGGCGATTTTATTGAATAAATATTCGTATATTTATGTAATTTTTGTAAATATATTTGTTAAAATGAGATGTCAGAGTTATCTTCATGTTTGCACAATTTAGATGACAATATATTCACAGCACCCTGTATCTAAATCTAAGGGACTATATATATATATATATATAAATTATACGATCTTGTATTTTTGGCCATCAGCAGTTCTACCACTTCCCAGCTCTAATTAGAATAATGATTACATATGGTGGCATATTGCCATATTTGTTTGCGGAGCATTATATATGATTGAATTGAGGCCAGTAACTAAACAGGTAGTTAATTTATCGACCATAGAATCATGTAATCTAGATCTGCCTCTCACAATATTGTTTGACGAGCAGCTAATTAATTTATATTATTTAGTCTTCCACTTTAGAGATTGTCCTACTCCTTCACTTTAATAATGCTAATTAGCATTTCCATTATTGTAATGATAATAATGACAATATTTAAAAAATGTAGTAATGATGTAAGTAGAGGGGGAAGAGAAATTTATGTTAGAAAAAGAAGGGAATGTAGAAAAGAAGGGAATGTAGAAAAGAAGAAGAAGAAGAAGAAGAAGAAGAAGAAGAAGAAGAAGAAGAAGAAGAAGAAGAAGAAGAAGAAGAAGAGGAAGAAGAAGAAGAAGAAGAAGAAGAAGAAGAAGAAGAAGTAGAAGAAGATGATGATGATGATGATGATGATGATGAAGATTGAAAGCAGGAGAAAATGTTGAAGAAATGTTAAGAAGTTTTAATTACAGCTCGTCTTAAATACTAAAAGGAAAAAAATGGTGTATTTCGTATGTCAATATATAAATTGGAATAGATGCTGCTATTGAATTTAATAATATAAAAAAAACATGATTCGAACAATATAGATTCTATATTTAAAGCGTATTTCCACCGCTAACCAATTCTAGAGACAACTAATTATTAAGTCTGAGGAAAAGAAAACAAAATTATACGTAATTTATCTGGAGGCAGATTCTTAAGAATCGATATTTTTATTTGTAATTATTATTTTTTAAACATTTTTCTAGTAGAATAGTGCGTTATCCGCACCACCGACCGCTTCTCTACGTCTTAAAAACCATTTCAAATAACTTCGAGTCTAATTAGGTTTGGATTTTTATGTAAAAGAAGAAAGAAATCTCTACAAATTCAGATGAATTGAAATATAATAGGTAATAATTTCGTTATCTCATTTTAATTTTTCACTGTGTACTTTCCTTTATATACTTATATTTATATCCTAATGTATTTATTTATTCTTTGCTGCGCAAATTAATTTAATTTTCTAGTGAAAGTGCATTTGATTAGCTTACAAAAATAAAATGATTGCAAAAATCTAGATAAACAGACAATATTTTGAAATAACAAAAATGTGTATTCATGGTGGAATCAGATATCAGTAAAACAATAATACTTTGCTAATTGGAAAAGAAGCTGAACATACAAGTCCTACATATATATATATCAGTTTCTCATCTAATCAATCCACACCGAGTAATCTCTTTAGAAATCCTGACTGTTTATCATACCGTAACCTGTAACGTACGAAAGTAAATAAAAGAAACACACACGTACACACACTATTAACAGCATTACTCTCATTTACTTTCAATCTATTAAAACATGAATATTTTCGAACAACACTTTTTCTGAAATAAATAATGCTATATACCAAAATGGTGCCTGATTGTCACAAATAAAACTGTTTTGCGTTAACCATTTTTTTCTAAAACTTAGTATGCTAATAGTATGAAATTATCATTTAATTTTTCATGATTACATTTTTACATCAATAAATATATATTTCTGTGATTCTCCATAATTATTTATTCGTCAGCTATAGCGGGAAGTCACATCTAGATTAAGCATCTGTTGAATATTATCTCAGGATGCAAGTGCCAAGTACCTTCCGATAGAAGAACAATTTTTCTCACTAAATAATACAAAGTTTCCAACGAATGTTATAATCCGATTTAGTTGCTGTTATACATTATGAGCATATAGCTATCTATACCTAATTTTCTATAAGTACTTCTGGCACATTCATTAAATAAACGCGATAAAGGTACAGAATTGAAATACATTGAAATGTTTAATAGAGAATTATCTGCAGATTCCCGAATCTTTGAGCGAAGCAACAAGATTTAGTACCATTCCATTCTATACCACGCATCACGTTAATCGTCAGTGATGAAGTTTTGCATGTTATCCAAATTGAATGCTAGACTTATATAAAGGAGAAAAACACAACATGCTCACGGTGGTCAAACAGTGGTCTGTAGAAGAAATTTAATGTTACATGGCGAAATGTGTGTTATATCTATGTAACACGGAAAAAGAAAATTTAAAATTTATATTTGGTTACCCAAGTCATGTTTCTTCCTTCACTTTTCGAAGCGTATTTTACGAAATAATCGACCGTATACTTCCTCAAAACTCACAATATTAATGATTATCATCGAAATTAAACATTTTCTTGTCTTCTTTTAATGGCATATATGTATGAGAAATTGACGAAGTCAATGACAGCAAATTTAATAATATTGGAATCACGATGGACCTGCAAAACTGAAGTGGAAAGTGGGAAAGAGTTTCACTTCAGTGGGGAGTGAAATTACGACGAAGTGAAAAGAAAGTTACGGCTGCCAGACATAGTTGTAAAACTTATGCGTGGTAACATTTATGCTTGTTCAGCAATTTTGAAAAGCAAACAGTTCTATTATTGATTTCTTTGCAATTGAAATGGAAAATGAAAGAATCTAAAGTAAATACTTTCAATGAAGCCATGTTACGCGGTTATTCTACATTGAACTATGCATTGATTAAGGATGTATTTTGTATTAAGGTTTACAGTCAATAGAATCGACTCGGATACAATGGGGATAACTTTTTGATTAACTGAAGTTAATGGCTTAAATTGAGTCAATACCGATAGATTATTGGGAATGGGTCAATTAAATATCATAATGCATTTAATTTATATATATATATATACACACACATATATATATATATATATATATATATATATATGTATATATGTATGTATGTCTGAGTCTGTGTATACATATATACGTGTATATATATATATTATATATACACATACATATACATATATGCACACATGCAATCACAGACACAACTACACACATACACACACAACCACACACACACACACACAAACAACCATACGCATACACACAAGCACACACACACACACACACACACACACACACAACTACACACACACATACACACAAGCAGACACGTAGCCACGCACATAACCACACACACACACGCGGAGTTTCGCCGCAGGTCTTCTCGATCAGGCATCGTCTATAGCTGAATAGCAAGAAGCGCATCACGTTCTTCTGTATTGCTTTTTACTGTCTTCCTTTATCTGATTCACACGTATTGCCTTCTCTTTGTTGTATTTTGTGTTATCGTTGCTGTTATCATCATTATAGTAATTGCGATGGGGGTATTAACTGGTAGAACCGTTGGAACGCCGGAAAATATGCTGCAGGGTATTTATTGTCTGTTTGGTTTCTGAATTCAAATCACGCTGGGATAAATGCTGCCTTTCATACTTTCGGGGTCAATAAAGCAAGATGCTACCGGTCTCATCTCGTTAATTTCTGGATGCATAGCGATCAGATCTCAAATGTAGCGCTTTTAGATGTCATAAATTCTTGGAAGTTCTTTATAAATCTTCATGTCCTTTTTCATGGCTCTCCGCTCATAAACTACGCACATTGCTCCAGCAAGACGGAAACAAGCTCGAGATTCATATAGTTTCCGGTGACAATATATGTGTTAACGGAAGTGTTTCGTTTATTGAATCTGCCTACCACTGTTTCTCAGCCTTGGTCTTAAAATGCAAGCTGATGGTCCATTAAGATCAGTTGTACTCAATACACGCACGGTGTTGCCTCGCACCTCTCTCAAAGTCCTTTTCAATTGTTCCTTTGAGGATATAATGAAACCTTTACCACTTTTGCGGGGGACACAGGTGGATCATATTTTTTCTTCTGTTTTCGAATAAACGATTCATAAAAGAAGAGGATATTTACAAACACGATTGACAAAGCTTTTCTAGTTCTGAGGTCTGTCCTTTAATACCCGCTGTTTCGGTGTTTGTCGTGTGGTTGCCCTCAAACGAGTTCGCTGCGGTATTTTTCTCCCAAATGTCGTTTATTTTCTTAATAGGTGTGTATGTTCTATATTCTTTGTATATTATAACTGGCGTTTCTTTGCTTCGATTTTGACATACCCTGCTCAAAATATTTTTCCTGGGTGCGAGGCAGTTGAAGTGTAATGTGAAGCAAATTATTAACGTGGGACACTATACTAACTAAAAGGAAAACTGAGTTAACAAAACAAATATATATATCAATTCCGCACTTTTACAAAACAGACTCCTAAATTGGTGGATAAATACGAAATATTTAGCCGCTCAGCAGAAGCAATTTGGAAACATTTTGATTAAAATTATGAGCGATAAAATGCATTCATACAAGAAAAGCAGAATATGTGGAAAAAGGGAAAGGAAATATTAACCATCGTCTAAACAAATGAAGTGAGATGGCATAAGTTAACCCAAAATGAATATAAACACAGGTGTGATTTTCTTGTTAAGATTCTGTATTGGGTTGCTAGCCAGCTTTCTAAATTTTTAGTGATGATAAAGTGGCAATCTTACGAGCCAGAGATTCCTCTGCGAATGAAAATGACTAGATATTTTATGTCTCTTTAGTGAATGATTATACTTTTGCATTAAAGTATTTTGAATTACCGAAGTGCAATACTAATATCGTGATTAAAATTTATTTCTACATCGAGTGAAAATGTAGTATTGTAAGTTACTGCTTATATATTGCGTAAGACTTTCACATTGAGGAAGGAATATTTAAATTCAACAATATTAATAATAAATTATTTGTAATCATGTGTACACCTGAATCTAAAGAGAGTGAGTCTGGTACTATAAAAGATACCTGTTAGGAGATTATATGTAAATAGATATCATAACTATAATCTTTAACAGAAGGACGTCTCAAATTTGAATAACGGTGTTGGTGAAAACAGTTGAGTAAAATATAATTAATTGATAGTACTTAACTTTATTAATTAGCTCTTAATTTTATTGCCCCTGGAAGCGGGAAAGACAAAGTCGAACACGGGGAGATTTGAAAACAGAACACGGAGAGGAATAATTCATAAGTTATTAATGCAAAATATTTTATTCATGGCTTTGCCGTGCACGAAGTTGTTAGAAAATGAAGCGAAGGAAAAATAATAACGATGAAGAAAAAAGCGGAATAAGCCAAGAAACAAGTTGAAAAAGAAAAGGAACTAAAAAGAAATACGTTTACCCCCCCCCCTCCTA
>NC_068987.1:92066820-92068166 GCF_001194135.2 Octopus bimaculoides
AAAAAAAACCTCTCCTAATGCTTTCCTTATTAATCACATGGCTATGAATATAGACAAAATAACTGTATTTTTTGTTCTATATGCTTCTAATCTTCTTACCGATATTTTTCTTACTCTATTATACATACATTTCTTCTAATTATGCTAGCATTAATTAACATCAGTTCATTCGATTATTCATCTTTTCTTAATATCATGTTACATAATTTTTCTCCACAAAGACAAAAGAGAATCCACGATCTTTTCTTTTGGAATTGTTAAATTTCTTTCTTCGAAATATAAATTATCAATACTCCACTATATACATACATACATACATACATACATACATACATACACACACACACACACACACACACACACACACACACACACACACACACACACACACACATATATATATATATATATATATATATATATATATAAATATATGTATATATATATATATATATATACATTCATATATATGCACACACACACACATATACACATATATTACATATGTACCTCTTTCTTTCTATCAACATATAGGAATATATACATACATATACACACACATATATATCCTCACTCCACTCCAACATCCTTACCCCCACATCTTCACCCCAAACCACACTCCACCCATACATCTCCATGCCCCAACAACGCCACACCACACCACACCACACACCACCACACCACATCACACCACTCCGCACACACTAGAACTGACGCATTCCCAGCACCCACATACACACACATTACAAACGCACCCACTTACACACGCTCACGTCCACACTTCATAGTCACCAGCCCATATCCACACTACATAGTCACCAGCCCATATCCACACGCGCACACACACTCTAACATACACACCCGCACGCGTTCCTGCTTTTTGGGATCACCAGTACTTTATTATCTCTACTTTTACCTAGCTCACCTGTCTAACTACCTTTGTCCAACCAGTCACCATGATTGACTTGCTAACTCCAAAAGTTTTTCTATTCCCTCTGTATTTATTTCCTCGTGTTCCTTTCTGTTGAAGAACGTAGGCTCGAAACGTAAAAGACTTTCTCACCTTCCGGAGCGTCAAACTAATGCTTGCTGTTCATACACCTGTCTTCGTCTTTTGCTTTCTGTAAATTTCAACAATATATATATATATATTATTATTATTATTATTATTATTATTATTATTATTAATAATATTATTTAAGCTGGTTCCAATGCATTTCCCTGAAGAGAAGATTACATTCTTATCAACATCACCTATTCTTATGGAAGGTATAATTTGTAATCTTCGAAACATATGTTGGAAATGAAAGTATGCAGTTAACATATGCGTTTTACTCCATTGACTA
>NC_068987.1:92068619-92069288 GCF_001194135.2 Octopus bimaculoides
ATATATATATATATATATATACATACATGTAAATATGAAAGTGTGTATTTATGAATGGGATAATGTCTATATGATTGTATTTGTGTTGGTTTCTGCTGCAAAATAACTACGTTTCTTTCTTCTTTGGCCGTTGTATTCATCTATTCTTAAAATTTTCTGATATATGACAACCAGCATAATTTCCGGTTGGAAAGTTACCCAGGTGACCTCTCTACAGTGTCAACCCATCAAATGTTTAATTAATCACATGACATTTGTGAGATTAGTAAATCTCGTGGACAGATGTGACACTGAAGGCCTTGTCCGTTACAAATTACCGGTGCATAACAACCAAGAATGCTGTTTCTTAGAGAACCCTCCGTCTGACAACGTTTCAATGGAAACTAGATTTACATTAGCTACTTATATCCACGTGGCAGATTTCTTGGGACATACAATAAATCTAGGAGCCATCCTAATGTCAATCTCGCTTATTTAGCTACTGTTTAGAGGTTTGTTTTTGCATATTTTTCGTATCTGTTCTCTTATCTCTTTTTTTTAGGGGAAGTAGTATGATATGTAAGATTATATTCTTATGCTACAAAACATGCATAAATTATTTCATAAACCATGTCTCTTTCTCTCTCTCTTCATATGTATGTATATATATTTATATATATATATATATAT
>NC_068987.1:92069778-92072479 GCF_001194135.2 Octopus bimaculoides
TATTATTATTATTATTATTATTATTATTATTATTATTATTATTATTATTATTATTATTATTATTATTATTATTATTATTATTATTATTATTAAGAAGACAACATAAGGCGGCGAGCTGGCAGAATCGTTAGCACGCTGGACGAAATTCTTAGTGATATTTCTTCTGCTTCTACGTTCTGAATTCAAATTCCGCCGAGGTCGACATTGCCTTTCATCCTTTCGCGGTCGATAGATTAAGTAGCAGTGAAACACTGGGGTCGATGTAATCGACTCGTCCCCTCATCCCAAAATTCAGGCCTTGTGTCTATAGTAGAAAGGATTATCATTATTATTAAGGCGACGGAAGGTGGTGAGCTGGCAGAATCGTTAGCACGCTGGACAAAATTCTTAGCGGTATTTCATCTGCTGCCACGTTCCGAGTTCAAATCCCGCCGAGGTCAACTTTGCTTTTCATCCACTTGGGGTTGATTAAATAAGTGCCAGTTACATACTGGGGTCGGTGTAAGCGACTTAATCCCCTCTCCCAAGCTGTCCTTGTGGCAAAAAGGTGAAATCGTTATTATTGAGGCGATGAGCTGGCAGAATCGTCAACACACCGGACAATATGCTTAATGACATTTCGTCCGTTTTTTATTCTGTGCTGAAATTCCGCTGAGGTCGACTTTGCATTTCATCATTTTGGGGTCGATGAAATGAGTACCAGTTACGTCCTGGAGTCGATATAATCGACGAGCCCTTCCCCCGAATTTTCTGGCCTTGTACTTTTAGTAGAAAGGATTACTCTTATTATTAAGGTGATGTGCTAGCAGAACACTTAGCACGCCGGACAAAATGTTCACCGGCATTTCATCCGTATTTAGGCTCTGAGTTCAGGATTCGCCGAGGTTGACTCTGCCTTTCCTTCTTTCGGGGCTGATAAAATAAATACGAGTTAAATATTGGGGTTAATGTAATCGATTCACCCCCAACGCGAAGTTGCTGGCTTTGTGTTAAATTTGAAATCAATATTATTATTATTATAGTCGTTGTTGTACTGTTGTTGATGTTGTTGTTGCTGCTGTATGTTTTACACGCTTTTCCGCAGGTTGACTCCTTCTTAGAGCTACAGTACAAGATCATGCAGACCATGAGGCACGCCCTCGGGCGATGGAGTCGGTGGATATTCCATTGTAGCCTTTACTAGGAAATTAATGGTGTGTAAAAGCGACAAGTTTTGGGGATGACCCCTGCACGTGTGTGAAAATCACGTAGCTTGTCTTTTCCGGAAGCCTTTCAAGCCAGGGAACATCAATAGTTTCCAGAAAAACCTGCTTTGGCATTACTACCGGGTAACATCTTAAACTGGTAGTGGGGCTCTGTTTCGGGACTTCCAGAGGTTTGAGAAATTTGGAACTATCTTTTGGTCTCTATTCTCCCAGGTCTACTCTAATCCGGAATATTATCACCTGTCAACTATGGGTCAACTTGCGAATCAGGGAACTGATTCCGGTAGAAAATCAGGCACAATCATCCCAATGAGCCCAGGGTAAAGAGGCCCTCTGGATCATCCAAGAGAAGGTAACTCTATACAAATCCTGCATCCTGGTAACTAGTGGTCTCATGGTATTTGTATTATGGTCGAGAGAGTGGCACTGGCTCTACAAAAGCCTTGCCCACTATCATAATAAACCCCTATTAGGGATAGTTTATGAATTTTAAAAAAAAATTGGCTGAGAGTGAAATCCCCTACTAAAAATCCACAGGCACGGACTTACAGGCAGGTATGCACGGTTGAATTTAACGAATATCTGGCATTCTGTACGACGTCTTCAGTAATGGCAATCGTTTTTGACTTAGCTTTCTTGCGTGATGCAACCATTACTGGAGAGGTCTAAGTGTACTTGACTGGGTACCTTTTTCTGGTAACTGCCCAGGTACAGCCGAGGTGGTTAAGATACAGTCTCTGTTATACCGTCGACCACCGACGAAGGCAACCCCGTCATAACTACTACTGCTGCTGCTACAACAACAACAACAACAACAACAACAACAACAACAACTACTACTACTACTACTACTACTACTACTACTACTACTACTACTACTACTACTACTACTTACCATGGCGAATTTGCGAACAGACATTTTCCACACCCTTTTTCCTCTAATCCCCAAATCCTGCCGAAGATAACTTGGCATTTCACACCTGTGGGTTGATAATTTATAGAACCAGTCACATACTGGGGGGTGGGGTCGGTAAAATAAACAACCAGTTGCGGACTGGAATTGATGTAACCAACTGACCCCCGCCTCCCCACCTTTAAAAGCTCTGGCTTTTTGCCAGAAACTATTGTTGCACGAATTGAAGCTATTAACTCCCTTTCTCTTATTCTCCTTCTCATCCCTATTTTCTTCTTCTTATTATTATTATTAATATTAGCTGCATGTAGTTATGCTTAGGGATGATAATGACTATAATTACGTTTGCTATTATGTTTCTAATTGTTACAACACAGTGTAAATAATTACAGCTGATAACTAATTGAATATTTCAAGAATGGCAATAAAACAACGGACGGCAACTTAATTTACAAACTTAGGTTATTAATCAGTTTGTTTTATTTGTGTATCTTAACTTATACAAAACCCATACCATTGATCAATGCTTTCTGTCTAAAACAAACATGGAACAGCATACGCGACTACATTCAAATAAGCATAT
>NC_068987.1:92073024-92076285 GCF_001194135.2 Octopus bimaculoides
TATAAACACAATCACGTACAAAATAATATAAGCCTTGACTAATATAGCTTCCCTTTACTGACGTATTGCTTGGTGTTATGTATACTTGCTTATAGAATTGCATACATATATGCATGTACATATACACGCGCATATAGAAATAGGGAGAGAGAGAGAGAGAGAGAAAGAGAGAGAGAGAGAGAGAGAGAGAGAGACAGATAGAGAGAGAGAGAGAGAGAGAGAAAGAGAGAGGGAAAGAGGAAGATTGCTGGCAAGATAAATAAATAAGTAGAAGATAGATCAAAGACTATCAGTATCCATATATGAGTCTTCTACTGTAATTTTCTCTGGAAATTACAAAGGAGGGTAAGTGTATGGATTGGTGTCAAGATTGTGTTGGAGATCACGAGGTCATGATTAGAAATATTTAATCGTAAATCATCTATTCTTTATCTACTTTAATGATTATTGCCATTCTATGCGCATACGAAAACAAAATATTAGATAAGATAACATCAAAAATTTCGATTCCAAATCCAAATCATAATTTATCCTGAGTAGAGGTCACTGGCAAAGTTCAGAAACTAATAGGGTAAAATATTACGAATGAAACACAAATTTAAGAATAAAAATTGAGCAAAAAATCCCGTCACTTATTTTTTCACTCTGTTCGTCTAATTCACAAATTCATTTTTTTTCTTCTGATTTCCACTTCTTTCTCTTACATGAGGGTATATATTTATATGTAGATCTAGGTATCCAGTGACGTTTGACCTCAGTTTGTCTGGTTTGAAAAGTGAATTGGTTTTCTTAGTTTCACAAGATAATTGCACATTCAATGGCTTATAAATTGTAAGATTATTAACAACTATTTATTATTTCTCAAGCACAATAATATATTCTCTTCTCAACCTTAATCTTTTGACCCCGCAAATACCAGAGTAATTCAGCTAACATTGTGTATAGGTTCAGGGCAAGAAGAAATTACAAATGACATATGATTCAGACGTCTCTAATAAATAACGAACGAAATATTTACATCTTACCCATTGCCCCAACACATACACAAGCTATATTGCATTATATATATAAGTGTGTGTGTGTGTGTGAGTGTGTGCGTGCGAGCATACGTACATAAACACACACACACACACACACACACTTACACACACACACATCCTAATGATACTTTGCATTTAGAAGAATAATGGTTTTATATCTATTATTTAGAAATCTTCTCGGTCGTCTCCGAAATTACGTGGTCGTAGTGGTGCCATTTGTATTCTTCATGTATATATCTACATATCTTTATCCATCTCTTTCTCTCCTCCCCCCCTCTCTCTCTCTTTCTCTCTGACTGTCTATCTATATGACTGAGTATGTATATATCCATGCGCGTGTGTTTGTGTGTGTAAGAGCAAACAATTTACAATTATTTAAATTCAAACAATATACAATTCTCTTTGCTAACAATAACACTTCCTAAAATCTGCTGAGAGAATTCGAATAGTTTTCTTGCTACAATGGTTGCGCGTCTGCTATGTTAACAGATCTGTGTTCGGGTCCCTCGGGCAGCCATCAACGTTTTACTGCCCAGAATATTTTTAACTGGATATTCTACTATTTATAACTTCATCTACTTCTATTTCAACTGCTAAATCAAATTATTTCCTACTTCTTGAACTGAAAAAAAAAAAAAGCAATTTTTATAATGTTGATATACATAAAGGCGGTGAGTTGGCAGAATCGTTGGCGACCCGGGCGATAGACTTCGCAGCATTTAGTCCGTCTTTACTTTCTCAGTTCAAATCCAGTCGGAGTAGACGTTGCCTTTCATTCACTCGAGGTCGATAAAATAAGCACCAGTTGAGCATTAGGATCGATGTAATCGTTTTGCCCCTCTCTTCAAAAGGGCTGGCCTTGTGCGAAGATATGAAAGCCTAATACAAACACAGTCACATATAAAGATAGTCAAGCATGTATAGATACTACAGTTCTATATTTAAGAGATGAGGAATTATTTACATTATTTACATTATTTACATTTGACGGATATTTGTCCTCATCTTGTTTGTTGTTAACACAACGTTTCGGCTGATATACCCTCCAGCCTTCGTCAGGTGTCTTGGGGAAATTTCGAACCTGGGTTCTCATTCCTAACGATGTTACTATTATTATATTATTATTATTATTATTATTATTATTATTATTATTATTATTAATCAGGTCGCTACCGTGAATCGAAGATTCCGAGTTCGATTCACGGCAGCGATCTGATTAATAATAATAATAATAATAATAATAATAATAATAATAATAATAATAATAATAATCATAATAATAATTATATAATAATAGTAATATCGTTAGGAATGAGAACCCAGGTTCGAAATTCTCCCAAGACACCTGACGAAGGCTGGAGGGTATATCAGCCGAAACGTTGTGTTAACAACAAACAAGATGAGGACAAATATCCGTCAAATGTAAATAATGTAAATAATGTAAATGTATAGATACGTCAAGCAAATGCCTTGTGAATGGCTTTGCGAGACAGAACCTGAAAGAGGCCCGTCGTGTACATATATACATGTGTGTGTGTGTGTGTGTGTGTATGTGTGTGTGTGTGTGTGTATGTGTGTGTGTGTATGCGTATATGTTTCTTTGTGTCTGTGCTTCTACTGATGTCGGTTTCTTCATTTCCCCGTAACTTAGCGGTAGAGCTAAAGAAAGTGATCGAATAACTACAAGGCTTAAGAAAAGAAAACGTACTAGACACGATTCGTTTGAATAAAGTTCTCGAAGGTGGTGCCTCAAACTTGTCGCAGGATAATCTCTGAAGGAAATCATAGATAATACAGAGTATGAGCATATAACGTAGTAAAGATCGCAGACAATAAATTAAAACTAATGATATCGTTATTAATTTGCTTAACGAGTAATAGTCGACCATACTCCCCAAGATAAAGAAAAGGATATTTGCTCCAGTCTTAACTTTAGTTTTAAGTCTATGAATGTCGTTTGAAGAATAAAAGGTGTAAACTCATTCTGTGGTGTATCAGAAAAGTTTCAAATTCCACATTATTGATTGCCTGAGAAATAAAATTGAAAACCGTCGAGTTGTGACTGGCGAATAACAGGTAATATCTTGAAGGTATGCACAAATATACATCGTACATAGAACACACTCTCACACTCGCTCTCACACAAACGCAGACACACACACACACACACACACACACACACACACACACACACACACACACACACACACACACACACACA
>NC_068987.1:92076666-92077848 GCF_001194135.2 Octopus bimaculoides
TATATACACAAACGCCTACACACACACAGACACACAAACATGCACACACACAAACACACATATACGACGGGTTTCTTTCAGTTTCCATCTACCAAATCCACTCACAAGGCTTTGGTCGGATCAAGGCTATAGTAGAAGACAATCGCCCAAGTTGCCATACATGTTTTCTCTAGCACATTATGACTCATCAAAAATGTTACCCAGTCTCCATTGCGTATAAATAATCGATATCACTGCATTTCCTCAGAACGGGACGTAGGTCCGTTGAAGAGTTCGAGGCTAGCAATTTCTGAGGTAAAAGGTCAAATCAACTCCATCGACTCGAGTGCTTTGCTGTTGCTTTCTGTATTTCACCGACCGCAAAGAGATGAGAGACAAAGGTAATCTCGACTGGATTTGAACTCAAAACATAAAAGAACCCGAACGAAAAGCTGCTTAGGATCGCGGTTTCAATTCCCAGGCCGGGCGTTGTCAGTGTTTATTGAGCGAAAACACCTAAGATTCCACGAGACTTCGGCAGGGGATAGTGGCAACTCATGTTGCATTTTTTCATGACAACTTTCTCTCACTCTTTCTTCCTGTTTCTGTTCTACCTGTTACACTCCTATCACACTGTGTCACGCTGAATTTCCCCGAGAACTACTTTTAGGGTACATGTGTCTGTGGAGTGCTCGGTCACTTGTACGTTAATTTCACGAGCAGGCAGTTCCGTTGATCGGATCAACTGGAACCCTCGTCTTCGTATCCGACGGAGTGCCACAAGATATTTATGCACTCTCCTAGATCACAGACAAACTTTCCTCAATCATTTGCTGCATAACCTGCACTGAAAATTTGTTTAAGTGTCCAAACGTTTGTGTTGTACTCGCTCTGGTTATTGATTCAGTACTGCATATACAGGTGTACGGCATGCCATTTCGAAGTAATACCAGTTGTGAAATGGAATCTTTCGGTTATCAACACTGCACCATTCTCTCCAGGAGTCGAAACCACGATCTACGATTTAAGAAACGTGACTGTAAAAATATAACTGTAAAAAGTGTAAAAATGAATAGGCCACGTATATTCACATATACGTGTACGTCTTTATATATATATATATAAGAAAGAGATTTGACGCCGATGTTTATATTCAAGTATTAAATACATGGATATATATATATATATATATATATATATATA
>NC_068987.1:92078202-92081066 GCF_001194135.2 Octopus bimaculoides
ATATATATATATATATATATATATATAACAACATTGCTTATATCACGACACATTATTTACAGCATACATAGATTTTTTTTTCTACGTACAAATATATGATAATTTTCTTAGCGTCCCATACACTTTACTTGACAAATTTACAGCTTTCTATACAACGGATAACAAACAATATATGTATTTTGTTTGGGTGAAATTTGATTGTATTTTTCTACATTCTCTTGTCTGTTTGTTTGATATCATTTGTTTAATCATTTTTCTTGGTCTTTTATCCTTTTGTATGCTGAACACTGCAGTAATTCTGGCAACAACGCAAGAGATTTCAGATTTTGGCCTTGTATATTAGTTTGAATCTGTCAGATTCATTTAATAACTGAATGATTTATTTATATACGTTAGAAAAAAATATGTATAATGATAACAACAACAACAACAACAACAGCTACAACAGCAACAAAAACAGCAATCATTGTTATGATAGAGAATATTGTAAGGATGAGACAAGATAAAGTAAAAATGTATGGATGTACGATAAGAATTTATCAAATAATAAAATAAAAAAGGAATCCTCTATCAGATATGTTGGTGCAAATTTCCCCAGACGAATCTATTAGAGTTTTATGCGACCCACTGTTTGGAAATGATGGTATTTTTAACTAGAGATATGTAATCCATTGTGCGTGTGTTTGTTTTGAATGTATCTCGACATTTCAATAGCAATTATTCCTTATTTATAATTTGTTTCTTTCATAAGATTCTATACAGATACAAATATATACATATACATACATAAATGTATGTATGTATGTATGTATGTATGTATGTATGTATGTATGCATGCATGTATGTATGTATGTATGTATTGCGTGCATGTATATTGGCATGAGTTTCTACATACAAACGCGCACGCACTCACATATTTATGCATGTAAATGTTGCTTTCAAATTTTAGCACAATGCCAGCAATTTCGGGGGAGAGATTAAGTCGATTAGATCGACCCCAGTGCTCAACTCATGCTTATTTTATCGATCTCGAAGCAATGAAAGGTAAAGTCGATCTCGGTGGAATTTGAATTCAGAACGTAAAGACGGACGAAATACCGCAAATCATTTTGCCCGGCGTGCTAACAATTCTACCAGTTCATCGTCTACTTTATGTATGTAGATATGACTCTTGTATATTCCATCAACACGTCTAGTTTGAAAATTTTAAATTTAGAAGAACAAATCTTTATGACAAGCGCCGATGGATAGATGAAAGTGGGTGGGAGGTAATTTAAATTGTTTTTCTTTTTTCTAGTAACAGATCAGACGCTCATCTCATCAATTAGATAGTGTTGAGTGGAATTGATTGTTTTGTTTACCACTATGAATCGGCAAATCTCTATTTTCTCAGTTTTTACAAATTCGAATAAGAAGGGGGAATAAATGCATGGAAGTCTCTGAAATTCACAATAATTAAATATCACATTATCACATTTTTCTTAGCCTTTAAAATTTTTTTAACGAATCAATACATAGTTATTGTTGGCACTCCGTCGCTTACGACGTCGAGGGTTCCAGTTGATCCGATCAACGGAACAGCCTGCTCGTGAAATTAACGTGCAAGTGGCTGAGCACTCCACAGGCACGTGTACCCTTAACGTAGTCCTCGTGGATATTCAACGTGACACAGTGTGACAAGGCTGACCCTTTGAATTACATGCAGAACAGAAACAGGAAGTAAGAGTGAGAGAAAGTTGTGGTGGAAGAGTACAGCAGGGTTCGCCACCATCCCCTACTGAAGCCTCGTGGAGCTTTAGGTGTTTTCGCTCAATAAGCATTCACAACGCCCGGTCTGAGAATCGAAACCGCGCGTCGGCAGCCCTAACCACTGGGCCATTGCGCCTCCCAATACATAGTATTGGCAGATAAATGGATGTTATGTCATCGAAAGGTCTTCTGTTGTGCCTCAACCTTTAGCTGAACTATCTAAAACACATTGAAGAAAGAGCGAGCTTTCGAAATGTTTCCGAAACCTGTAAATTTCCCATTAACAGTCTTGGTGCTGTGTGTATATATGTAATTAAAATAAGCCCATATTACAGTTAACATATCTTTCAAGGTAAATCGTCTGAAGACCTGGTAATGACTGTGACGATGAGGAGCTTGAAGAAAAAACAGCCAAACCTTATAAAGGACGTAAAAAAATAACGATGCCTGGTGGGAAGACGCATAATCATGCTTCTGGTCGAGAGTAGTTTTCATTTCTGCTCCTGAGAAGATTATCAGTCTCACCATTCCTACATGTTTCTTCCACTTCCCTTCTTTTTCTTCTTCGCTCCTGGTATTCCGTATCTGCTTTGACACCGCTGATTATAACTGGTAAAACTGATAACACCACGGCTAACATAACGAAATGGTGAAGCTACACGATTGTAATGGGTGAAGGACAGTTACATTAACCTCCAGTACTTGATTATCAAACACTTTATTGAACCCCAGAAAGGCCGAAGTGCAATGTCTGATCGTAGGGACTGGAACCCAGAACCTAAGTAGATGCAATTAGTGACCACACGATCTGGCGATTCTGTACATTTCACCCAACTGATATATCTAGTATTTATGATGACGATTAAAATGAAAGTAAAAATAATGTTATTGTAAAACATAATACAAACTATGGTTAAAAAGAAGGTTAAGAAATTTGAGGATGAACGTAAGGAACGAGACGTGAATGCGTAGGAAGTGGATGTTGATGACGATGACAATGTGCTTATGAGGAAGGTGAGAATGAAGATGGTGATGGTGAAGATGATGATGATGATGATAACAATAACGAGCATGACAATGATGATAATGATGTTAAAGATGATAATGATGATTAT
>NC_068987.1:92081772-92084523 GCF_001194135.2 Octopus bimaculoides
AATAATAATAATAATAATAATAATGATGATGATGATGATGATAATAATGATGATGATGAGGCGGTGGTGGAGGAGAAGAAGAAGCATTATCATGACGATGGAGATAATATTCATGATAATGATGATGATGATGATGAT
This sequence comes from Octopus bimaculoides, assembly GCF_001194135.2. NCBI lineage: Eukaryota > Metazoa > Mollusca > Cephalopoda > Octopoda > Octopodidae > Octopus > Octopus bimaculoides. The sequence goes on from NC_068987.1 coordinate 92,081,911, forward strand.
AATCGTATATATATGCGTGTGTATGTGTGCGTGTGTGCGTGTGTATGCATTAAATATGCATATATCTATGTGTGCGCGTGCGTATGTATGTATGTATGTATGTATGTATGTGTGTGTGTGTGTATGTATGTATGTGTGTGTGTGTGTATGTACATATATATATAGTTGTAACAGTGTACATAACCATCAGCGTATCCCTGAGACACCTTCTCATCTCTCACTCTCTGTCTTTCTCCTTCACTCTTTCTTTTCACACGCACATACACACACACACACACGCACATATATATATATATATGTATATATATGTGTATATATATATATATATATATATATATATATATATATATATATATATATATTTACATATATATGTATTTATATACATTTATATATATGTAGGTTTGCACAAATACACACATAACATGAAAAAAAGAAGAAATTTGACTATGTTGAACAAAACATGAATAAACAAACAATTATGAAATGCTAATTTAAAATCGTGAATATCTTTCAACATAACAATAAATATTTTAATATATAAACTGAAAAATAAAATAAACTCTGTGAACTTTAGTTTTATAGATTTGAGATTTATATTTATGTAAATATAAAATTTAAAGTCCGATGAGTAATTGAAGACCATCGTTGGAAATGTGTTTCAGCAACATGTGAATCAATGTGGTTGGGGAACTATGAAGCAGAGAGTCTTTAAGTGAATAGAAAAGCTGAAAGAAAAGAGAAAGAAAACTGGAAGTAGAAATAATAAACAAATACATAAATGTAAATATATCTTAAATTGAATGAAAATAAAGAAAAAAGGTAGATAAATTTGTAAAATATAACAAATTATAAGCGGAACTTTTGGAAGGTAATTAAATAAGGCATAAATTGAAAATAATCAATAACATCTAATGAAAGAATGAACATAACCATAGCAAAAAACAGAGCAAAAATATATAGAAAATAATGAACCTAGATACATAAATGGAATCAACACATATTGAGAATTTTTACAAACGCGGTCCGAGTTCAATGTATGAAAACTATATTTCTCTCAGAGGAATCCTTATGATTATCTTTTCATGCTCGTATTTCAGAAACAATTTCTTGTGTAATGGTCCAGATATTGTAGGATATGATTGTTTACCTTTCATCATTTATCTATCAAACTTAGGGATTATATAGTCTTTCGACTGTACACTATTTTTTTAAAGGGCGATTCTTTATGATTTCAGGCAAATTCGTCGCTTATTTTTAATGAACTTGATGATCCCATAATGTCTCTCTATTTTGCTCAATATACTAATTGTAAATCTCACATTGATTCAATTGTGATAAAACAGCATCTCAACCTACAGGAGATTTTTACCTTTGAGTCACATTGCTTAAAACTAATTTCTGAAATACATTTATATTTTTTTACATTACAATTATATTAAATTAGACGAATAATTAAACGTGATGCATGTTTGAAAGATGTGAACTCTTAATAAAAATATTGCACGATCTTATTCCGTTAGAATCAAAACAGGCAGGTGGTAGATGCATACACAGCACATTTGTGAGAAGTAATGGAGTGTAAACCAGTTAAAATAACACATAATTTTGCTAGGAACGTATGATTTGGCGTGCTTACAAATAGGTGACGTACATATATTTTTGCAACACTAAATAGATCCATATGATTAGAATTGCTCAGACTATTAGCTTCTTCTTTAAGGATAAAACATATTTTTACTCTACCCATCTACACTAAATTTTGATGCTTCTGATTTGCGTTCATCATCAGGGATCAAATTCTGTTATCTTCATATAATAATACTTCTATTCCTAAGCTTATTGTCTTTCAATAATTAATCTCAGATATTTACAGAATAAATATGTTGATTAATGAACGTTTAGTAAAGTGATTACCCAAAGCAACGTAAATATGGAGTTGTAAACTTCTTGCCTAATATTATCAATAAATCAACTGATATTAGTGAAATTTTTGAAACTGAAAATATTAACTGCATAACCCACAGCATGTTTAGAGTATATATTCATAGTACTCTCGATGCCAAATCAACATTAAAAGCTAATTAAACACCAACCTATTTAAAATACAACGAGCCAAAATGGCAGCATTTACGAGCAGTAAAACAAACTAATTGTTAAAGAATCAAACCTGACTGAAATCAGACTTACAGCCCTAACATGGAAACAAAACTTTTAAATGCAGTCCTAGATATACTATGCTTACAAGAGGACGATATCTGGGAGACAAAGTTTGGATCATAGATTTGTTGGGACTATGGGTACATGACAAAGAAAAACTAAAAGGTGTCCGCATGACTCAAGTTAAAAAGATCGCTTTGCAACCACGTGGTTTGGAACTCACTGTCACTGATTGGGCAAATGCTTTCTTTGATAACCACCGGCCAACTAATGCCTTATGAGCGTATTTGTTAGATGGAAACTACGTGAAAACCACATTATTTCATGTATGTGTGCCTTGTATGTATGTATGTATGTGCGTGTGTATATATATATGTATGTATACAGACATTCATACACACACACACACACACACACACACACACATACACACGCACACACGCACACACTCAC
>NC_068987.1:92084560-92088244 GCF_001194135.2 Octopus bimaculoides
ACACACACACACACACACACACACACACACACACACACACACACATATATATATATATATATATATATATATGTATATATATGTATATATCATTGCATTTGTGCTTGTCGCCCCATCGCTTGATAAGATGTATTGTTTTGTTTACCTCTCCGAAACGTCTCGGTTCAGTAAATTGACCGATATAGTAAGTAGCAGACTTAATAATATAAGTACTAATGTCGATGTTTTTCGGCTAAACCCTTCAAGGCCGTACTGGGGCCACTGGCTGAAGCGATTCGAAAGACCAAAATGAAAAACAACAAAAGTCTACGACATATTTCTCTCCGTGAATAATTGACCACTCATACACCAAACCTTGCGCATTTGAATCTAGTTATCTCTTCTTTTGAGAAAATATTAAAACATAGCTAAGCCTACATATATATAGACTACTGACACCAAATTTTATAAACCTAAATTTTGTGACTTGCTTAACCTCGAAACCGAAACGTCCTTACAGGTTAATTTCTTTGAGTCGTTGTTTAAAACAAATCTTAAATTGGAATTTACTTTACCAACAAAATATTTAAATGTATATATATCGGTGACTTTCTTTTATAATCAAGAACATACAAGCTTAGGAAAAATCATGTGATACTTAAACTGAAAAGCATGAACAGAGCAAATATTAGAATTAGAATTTCAATAAATAAATTAATAAATAACTAAAATAAAAGACCCGCCAATTCCTTAGAAGATACCTTTTTAATCTAATAAGAAAAAGATATAATACAGATGTACTATGGAGGGAGGAACAACATGTTATTTTAGAAAGGACACACTTCGAAGACATATATAGAGTTGATGCTATTTGAACAGACATGAAGAGAATGAAATAGATTCACTGAAGGGTTACAGTTTAACAAAATACAGTATATTCAAACTTGATTTCTAAAAGCTAAGAGACTGGTTTTAAATGAAATTTGAGGTAATATGTGACAAATGATTTGCACCCTGGATAAAATTCGAACGTATTTCAGCGAACATTAGTCTGTCATGTGAACTAATGCGATGAAATAATTGGTCTGCTCAGAGACAACGAATTGTTGGCAGTGAGAAGAAGAAAGATTCACATATTTTGAGAACTCAGGCATTTCATTTCAAATGCATAAAAATATAATTATAAAATTACGTTAAAATATACTAGGTAAAAAAGAAATACGAATTACCACGCTTTGGATGAATTAAATAGATACAAAACACAAATAAATGTTATAAAGGAATATAAATGAAAATATATATGAAATGTTCATGGACTCAGTGTTAACTAAAGTGAAAAGACAGGAAGCTTCAGTTCATTTTAATTTCTGTTATTTTACCAATTATTTATTTATTTATTTTTGTCTTCATGTAACATTTCTGCATTGTTAAATATCTATTTAGAACGTGATATCTATATTTTCCGTGTACTTCTGTTATGAAGTCATTACAAGGAATCGTGCATTAATGGAATATCCACACTATGATTATTGCAGTGGATGTTAACACTGATGCGTAAGTCTGTGTTCCTACAGATACTTAGCTCTAACCTCGACACTGTCGGCTTTATCTTTTCTTCTTTCAAAGCCGTTACATTAATGATGTGGCATGTAGTGGCTAAATTTAAATTGAATGTTAATATCTCTCCTCAAATTGTCTCTTCTGTCTTGTAGACGATTAAATATAACCTGGTGTTTTGTGGTCTATACGTATGTATTGTTCTATTCCGGTGTTATCATTTAAAACCGTCGCACTTTTCGCGTACGGGTCTTAGAAAAATCATAAAATCTTAGAAATATCATTAAATTGACGAAAACTCATCATAGCTGTCTAAAAATCAATATAAATTCTCTTTAGACGGCAAAATAGCCCGTATTATGTAAACATTTAAGCATCTGCAGAAATTGTGAGATACATTTTGGCGCCGGAAACTTATTAGGAATACAGAATAAAGCGGATAGCCATACATTGGCTTCCTGTGACGTGAGTAACGGGATTGGTTTCTATCCACATGGTTTTAGTGTATAATATCAGAATACTTCGGATACCTTAGTAAATGATGTGAAAATAATCATGTTATATTGATGTTCTTTTCTTCCCTTCTCTGCCTGCATATATATATATATATATATATATATATATATATATATATATATATGTGTGTGTGTGTGTGTGTGTGTGTGCGTGTGTGTGTGTGTGTACACAACTGGCACTCTGTCGGTGACGACAAGTTCCAGCGATCCATTCAACGGAACAGACTGCTTGTGGAATTAACGCACAAGTGGCCGAGCATTCCACAAACACGCGTGTACTTTACGTAGTTCTCTCAGGGGGATTCAACGTGACACCGAATGTGACAAGACTAGCCCCTCGAATTAGAGGTGCAGCTCATTTTTTCCAGCTGAGTAGACTGGAGAAATGTGACACAACGCGCGGTCGAGTATCGAACTCACAACTTCTCAATCGAATATGCCTAAACCACGCAACTTTATTATGCATATATAGAAAAAGATATGACGAATACAAGATGCTGTTTATACCATTTGTTCCTTATGCATGTTTTAACATGGTAGCTACATGCATCCTCTGTAGTTCGGGTTCATACTGTATTTGGATGCATATTTGCAATAGTTCTCAATAAAATTATGTTGTCACTGAAGTGTTGTTTGTTTGTGTATGTTTGCGTATAATACGAAATAAAGCATGGTTGTATTCTTATGCTTGAGATTAGCAGGTATATTTCCCAGGTGAGCTTAAGATTATGTTCCCTGATCTGATGACACACGTGGACAAAATTCCCGAAGCTTCGGTGGTAAATTTAATCCAGGAAAGACGTAGAACAATATGTAGAAACACAAAATCCGCTTCATCAATTTATCTATTCGTGATAAACATTTGCTAAGGACATTGTTCTTCATTTATCACGGCATTGACATCACTGTGTTGAGGATGGAGTTTTGTTATCAACGAGACTATTACACTACCGACCAGTATAATTTCAGCGCTCGCTGAGAAAAGAAAAATTACTGCATGTATTCGTATCCTATCTTCTGCGGAAAATAGCTTTTGATATGATTTTTCAGGCTCATTTTGGAAAATCTCTCTTATTAGGGGCAACACTGGTATAGTTCATTGCTGAAAAACTAGCTAGATCAACATGCATATTTACAATTTGGCTGTACTGCAGTTCTATATTTAAGAGATGAGAAATTATTTACATTATTTACATTATTTACATTTGACGGATATTTATCCTCATCTTGTTTGTTGTTAACACAACTTTTCGGCTGATACAACCTCCAGCTTTCATCAGGTGCCTTGGGGAAATTTCGAACGTGGGTTTTCAATCCTAAGGTATTTTTCGATGTTGTTGTTATTATTATTTATTATTAACATTATTATTATTATAGGTGCAGGAGTGGCTGTGCGGTAAGTAGCTATAGGCGCATGAGTGGCTGTGTGGTAAGTAGCTTGCTTACTTACCACATGGTTCCGGGTTCAGTCCCACTGCGTGGCGCCTTGGGCAAGTGTCTTCTACTATAACCTCGGGCCGACCAAAGCATTGTGAGTAGATTTGGTAGACGGAAAAGCTCGTCGTATATATATATATTTATATGTGCGTGTATGTGCGCGTGTGTGTGTGCGTGTGTGTGTGTGTGTCTGTTC
>NC_068987.1:92088375-92089101 GCF_001194135.2 Octopus bimaculoides
TATATATATGCGTGTGTGTGTGTCTGTGTTTGTGTGGGTCTGTTGTGTCTGTGTTTGTCCCCCAACGTCACCTGGCAACCGATGCATGTGTGTTTACGTCCCCGTAACTTAGTGGTTCAGCAAAAGAAACTGAAAAAGACCGTCGTATATATATATATATGCGTGTGTCTGTGTCTGTGTTTGTCCCCCAGCATCGCTTGACAACCGATGCATGTAACCTAGCGGTTCAGCTATAGATACCGATAAAATAAGTACTAGGCTTATAAAGAATAAGTCCTGGGGTTGATTTCTTCGACTAAAGGTGGTGCTCCAGCATGGCCACAGTCAAATGACTGAAACAAGTAAAAACGTAAAAGAGATCATCATCATCATCATCATCATCATCATCGTACTCGGAATCTTGGGGTTAGTAGCCCGCGCTCTTAACCACTACACCATATGCCCTTGGGCTACGTTCACTGTTACTCTACAATGCACCGTTACTCTACAGTGCAAGACGTAGGTACTATATACGAAACAAATAGGCAACAGTGCAGCCTTCAAAAGCATAGTCTCTTTATCGACCATCTGTGACATTGACATTTGGGAGAATTTGTGAAACAGAAGGATTCTTACTGAGTGAACACAGTGGAGAACTTTAAAGCTCTTAATCATTGCAGAGATTCGATGTTCTGACCACATTTTATATAAGAAGCTGTCAAATGTAACATACCATATTATATGGGG
>NC_068987.1:92089111-92089792 GCF_001194135.2 Octopus bimaculoides
TGGGGGGGGGGGGCAAAGCAGGAGGAGAGTATAAAATGGGGATAAATGAGCAACAAATCCTAGAATTCATACCTACTAAAGCCTAGATTATGGGACAATTATATTCTGATCAGTTGGCAGAAGCTAAGGATATAGATCACGAAGAGCAGATTGATAGATGTTGTTCACGCATTTGTAGACTAATGCCTGTTGCGGGTATTTTACGCAATCGCCTTGAGTTTCGTACATTGATTCCCATTAATCTTATCCCATTGTATATACAATTTACTTACATAGATATCACCTTACGAAAACATATCCACATACACACACACACACAAATATATAATATGGCGTAGTGGTCAACAGCGCTGGCTACTAACCACAAGATTCCGAGTTCGATTCCTGAATAATGATAATAATAATAATAATAATAATAATAATCATAATAATAATAATAATAATAATAATAACAATAATGATAACAACAACATCGAAAAATACCTTAGGAATGGGAACCCAGGTTCGAAATTTCTCCAAACCACCTGATGAAGGCTGGAAGGTACATCAGCCGAAACATTGTGTTAACAACAAACAAGATGAGGACAAATATCCGTCAAATGTAAATAATGTACATCATTCTTCATCTCTTAAATATAGAACTATATAATATATATATATATACATATGTGGATGTTGGTG
>NC_068987.1:92090505-92093548 GCF_001194135.2 Octopus bimaculoides
TATATATATATATATATATATATATGTATGTATGTATATACATATATATAACGGAAGATGCCATAAGATAGATAAACCAAATTATGGCACATATGCCATCCGTTACAAGTCTATTTTTCATTTTACAGTACGTCGTCAGTGTACATAATATTCACAGCAATTATTGCTATTAGTACGGTTTCCTACAAAAGAGATGAAATTATTAATGATAGAAAAATGATCGAAAGTAAAACGTAAGAAACGAAAAATATATAACTAACAGTAAAAGTGACGTAGAAGCTTTAAGGATACTAAACTAATAAAATACGCGAGAAAAATATTGTATTTGTCACTAGTATGTCTTCAAACACTCACACGAAGTATTATATGGCTTTAACTTGTGTCCATAATAATTTCTCATTAGAGAACAGTTTCGTTTTACATATGGCCACTTGCTGCTAGAAATGGTTTGATTCATAATTGCCGGCAGCTAATATGTTCTGATGTCATGTATTTGGCTGACGAATGAAATTATCTCGGTGAAATTCTATATCCGAATGTGGTTTACATACGTTGATGGCTTCCAAACGAGAAAGGATTAAAATATCTAATATATATGAATGTGATTATTCATTACATGCCTGTTGCATATGAGAACAGGATTCAAAACTTCCGGTGATATTTCATGTATGAATGTGTCTTCAGAATTCGCTCAACATTTCTCTCTCTCTCCATCTTTCACTCCCCCTTTCTCTCTCCGCATAGGTTATATGATATTATGAGTTAGAAACATACTATATTAGTCAGGGAACAACTAAATAGCCCACAGATAAATCAACATACTGTCCAAGCTATTATATTACAAAAATGTCATATACGCATACAAACACAAAACATATATGGATGATATGTATATATATATATATATATATATATATATATGAAACTTATAATGTATAACAGTGTGTGCGCCGGTATGTATGTCTGCATGTGTATATATACACGCACACACATATACACTCATACATGTATATTCTTGTTTTTCTTACAATGATGATGATGATGATGATAATAATAATTATAATAATAATAATAATAATAATAATAATAATAATAATAATAATAATAATAATAATGATAATAATAATAACAATAATAAAAATAATAATAATATAATGCCTCCTTGTGATGGCCAGAATAATCAGGAAAGTATTAGAAAGTTGAAAAGAACAGATAGCAGAGTAATGTAGGCAGCATTTAGCAAGCTCGCTACGCATGCAAGACTGCAGGAGTTCCAACAAAACCTGAGTTTTGATAATAATGCTAATAATGGTAGAAGATCATTATTTCTAAAATATTTCCCATCATCGAATCTATGATTTCGAAATTTTACAGGTGCAACGCTTATAAAACTTGCAAACTCTCTATTGAAACCCAATTTGTTATTTCATATTAAATATCGTTGATACAAATCGTTTAAAATATGTTTATAATAGTAAATCTTTACATGCAAATAGAGATGGGTTTCACTTAGTTATTTTCTGTTTCTGCAGCAGACAATCTTTTACATATGGATTATTCTTATTCTTTCGCGATACTGGGAAGTTTTACAAGTGAATATATTGGCACATATTTTGTTGATCACTGATCGATGGAAGACACAGACAATCTTGTCGGGATTCGAGCTCATAACTTAAAAACATCTACCTCTATGCTATCCAACATTTTGTTTGTTGCTCTACAGATTCTGCAACAGAATTCCCTGCAAATGCGTTGTAATAAGAATAGTTTAGAATAAGGTAGTGGCACTACTAAACTTGTATGGAGACTTCATTTCTTACATCAGCCAGTGATTTCTTCATATGTTTATTCAGAGTTTAAGGATTCATAGCAGGAAGATGACTCCCACAAATCAAAAGAATATTATAAATGCGAAGTTATTATTCTTCAAAGATAAGAATGAAAACAATAACAAAATCGTGTTACATATGGAAAAAAAAATCAGATTCAGGGCATCTGTAAAAGGTAGAGTCGAGTTGTTTACTCTTAGTCAAATGAAAACATCATCGTTTCTAAATATCCTTACCTGTTACCTGAAATTTATTCTTGATATATTATCAATTTCATCGACTGCTGAAGGGAAATACTTCACGCAACCGCTGCTCCCTTAATATGTGAGTGGTCCTTAATTGATCAAAATTCCCAAATAAATGATATGAAATAAACAATATAGCGTCTGGAAATCTTAAGATTGAGGAATGCATAACTGTACGTATTTAAACAGCATTCTACTATTTCTACTGCGTTAGCAACTTTGTGTATTTTGTGGATTTCTAGAGAATATATTCCACAGTTGATTCCCTGATCTAAAACCCAATATAATACATAACGTTTAAATTTTATGATGCTGTAAGTCATGTTTCTTTTTTCAAAACGAAAGTATGTTTTGGGCGTTCGAAATACGAATATTCATAAATTAGCAGTATTGACTATAGAACATACATTGAATAAATGATATCGTTTTTAAAGATGAAAACAATAACGGTTTTAAAGCAGGAAAACATATCATACAATTTGATATTCAAGTGTACTTCATTATTTATTACAATAACGTATATACTGGTTTCAAATTACATCAATCCAAGCGATGAGCTAAAACTTATCTTATGGACCCAGATCAGAAGAATGGTAGAGTTGACTTCGGTAGAATTTGAACATAGAATATAAAGATGGACGACGACAGAACGAGTATAAATTATAGATTAAAAAGGTAACAGTGTGGGTATAATAATGTATAAAATGTCCAGTATATTTCTAGGATTTAGTATTATGTATTATTATTTCGGCAAATGTCAAAATTGTTAGCGTTCCTATCGAAATACTAAGTACTGCCGTGTAGTTAAGTCTGTTCAGCTTCTGATCTCGAATCATGCCAGGATCAGCATTTAGACGTATACAGGCGGCAGTTCAAATCAACTTGAATCTTTGTAAACCTATGACTATTTGAGAAGCCAATATTTCAGAATGACTGCCTAATAAATGCCACTTATCCAGTGATAGATAT
>NC_068987.1:92094091-92097661 GCF_001194135.2 Octopus bimaculoides
TGTGTGTGTGTGTGTGTGTGTGTGTGTGTGTGTATGTGAGTGTGTGTGTGTTTGTGTGTTCGTGTGTGTATCTGTATATGAACTTTAGGTTAGTTAGAATATATCACAAACATATTTTAATTAGCCCAAAGTTCGTTTATTCTTAATCACTATCCGGCGCTATTTTTGCGAAGGGGTCCTTCATTGGACCATGCAAAGGAAACAAAATCGGTCAGTGTTCTATCTAGGCTGAACGGTGGATAGGGGACAACTGAGCAGCCTAAATTGCAAATAGCTTCCAAAGATGTGTATGGCTTCGCAATATCTTCGTCGATGTGGCTTTTCAGTTTTTTCATTGGTCATTTTATTTAATAGGCTTCTCTAATTTATCTAAGTGCGTCGGTGTACTGTTCGGTCTTTCAGCCATGTTCCTGAAAATCTAAAAGAAGGACATCTTTGCCGTTACGAAAATCATTGTGATTATCCTTGGATTTTGAGCATCTTAAGCTTTAGAGAAAAGAGGTGACGAAATATTCTTTGGACTCAGATTTTGCTTCCAGAGACTAATGTCCACGTCCTATCTGTGACCAGATTACTTCATTGACTTCTAACGCTTGTAGCAGATCAAAACATATTTCTACTCCTCACTTCTTCAATTCAGGTATCAACCGTCGAGTTATTCATTGCTTACACACCACCTGATGTTCTTCCACCCGCTTCTATAATGCACAAAGTCCACTTATGCAGTACTCTCACGTTCATCTCAATGAATTCGTCCGTGTGCTGATGATTCGCATCGTAGTCGCAGTTAGTATTATCTTCCACTGCATAGCTCGTCTTCAATGCTGGTTTCTTTCTTTTAAAATTCTTTATCCATCAGTGCATATTGTTCTTGGCAATCTATGTAAATAACATGGAGTCTCTGGATATCGGACAGCTTGCACTTGTTCTTGCTGGAGAGCACAATGATTATGCGTTGTTTGTACATAGAATACATTATTTGTCCGCAGAAAAAGGACAAGAAGACAAGTTATGATTGTGGAAGTGTAACTCTAACAAACCGTGGAATTTAAACCATCGAGTTTTATATTTAAGAGATGAGGAATTATGTACATTATTTACATTATTTACATTTGACGGATATTTATCCACATCTTGTTTGTTGTTAACACAACGTTTTGGCTGATATACCCTCCAGCCTTCATCGGGTGTCTTGGGGAAATTTCGAACCTGGGCTCTCGTTCCTAGAACCAGTTTCTACTGAAACAAATAAATGATTAAAAAAATGGCAACGTATCCACATACAGAATCTAAACATTCAATTTCCTCCATATTCTAGAGAAATAAAAGAATAAGTTAAACAAATATTGCAATAATTAACTGAGATATGTAATGAATTTTGGTTTTAATAACTAAATTGTATTTTAATACCTCATTATTAGACTTCGAACAAAGTGTTATATTGTTCAATTATAAAACAGTAAGTAAGGAAAGAAAATTTTTATTCCACACAATATATTCCAGCGTTTTAAATATAATTATATAAAACTTATAGAAATACATATAAAAAATACATTTATTGAAACCAATGCAGTATTTATTTTAAATGTTGAAAATTACAATATATAATTTTATTACGAGAAGTATTAAAAACTTAAAATATATTTAATATAATATAAACAGTTCGGAAAGAAAACATTTAAGTTCGTTATAAAAACAAATACAAAATTATAGAAATACAACTTTTTATTTTTCCCCTTACACCACAAATTCTGTTATATAAAACAACCGGAAATCAATCAATGATAATGTTCAATGTATTAATAAGTGATGTGATTAAATGATTGCAGTGTTTTTTTTTTTTCAGATTGTGGTGGATGTCTGCCTTTCTATTTACTGGATGTAGTCATAGAATTTTATGAAAAATTATTCAATATACGCATAACTAGACAAAATGTAGAAAAAATTCGCTGACATGTTTTTTTCGAAATTTGAGTGTTGCAAAGATGCTTGCAATGTAATGGTATGAAAATTCCTTATTAATCAGACCCGCACAAAAGCAATCCCTGAATATATGTATATATGTGTGTGCGTGAGCATGTGCACGTCTATTTGTGTGTGTGTGTGAGTGTGTGTGTGTGTGTGTGTGTGTGTGTGTGTGTGTGTGTGTGTGTGTGTGTGTGTGTGTGTGTGTGTGTGTTTGCTTCTAATTTTCAAGTTTACGGCTTCAGATGACGGGATTATTTCATTTATAATAAGAGGTTATGAATCCATCGAGGATGTTAGTGTTACATTTTTGATACTGCTTAGCACATACGAAAACTTCAAATACAAGTCACAATTCCTAAATTGTACACTGATTTTCCTAACTTCAATTTTCTCTGCTTTAAGGATCCCCGATTCTCCAGAGTCTTCAACATGATGGTGCACGGGACAGTCACTATGTGCAATATTCTGCCTCCTTTGATCAAACATGAAACACTCTCACATGAGATCATTGCAATGTAAATATGCTTGTGTGAAGGAACTTTTTCCACCAGAAGCTTGAAGGAATATATTTGTCTCATGTCAGATATCACAAGTTGTTTGGTTCTTCAATGGATTTATTTTTTTTGCTGGACGCAAGCATAAGGTATTTTGTAGAAAGAGACTCTATTACTTATTGAATGCTACATTTGATTGCCTGAAAAATCTATCGACTGAGAGCTGAAGCAGCATTTCTTATTGGAGCTGGCAGTTAGAAGCTTGCAAAATATTTGCCAGGCATCGATTTTACAATACTTACAACGGGGATCAATATTTGTTGCACATGCCAGAGTTATACATCAGTTGTGTTCTTTTTTACTCAAGCGATTATTGATTAAATCCTTTGAAATCCAGTTCTAAAAGTTTTATATCGAAAATGTTGATGACTGAATGAGATTAGAAAACGATATTAAACTTTGCACTGGTCAACATTTTATTCCACGAGGCATAATTTGTGGAAAGCCTTGAAATATTATGCATAATTATGCAGAGAAAATGTTTGGCATGTGTCTGAAATATGCATTTCATGTAGAATGATTTAGAGTTAATGTACATTATTAAAATTAATTACAAAGTTAATTATAAATTAATTATAAAATGTATTAGTTAAATATTTCTTTAACTATTTCACTTAAATATTTCTCTTAACAGTTTCAGTCATTATGGAGCACTGCCTTGAATTTGTAGACAAATGAATCGAACATTTTATTTATTGTGTTCAGCCTGGAATTATTCTATCGATCTCATTCACCGAACCACTAAGTTACAGGATGTAAAAGCACCAACGCTGGTTGTCAAGCGGTGGTGGGAGACAGAGAACAAATACTCACACACAAGCACACACACACACGTACATATATGTGCATGTATATGAGAGACTTCTTTCAGTTTCCATCTATCAAATCCACTCACAACACTGTAGTCGCCCCGACGCTATAGTAGAATGCACTTGCCTTAGATGCTACAAGGAATATGAGACTGGAAGCAAACTTGCTACCACACAGCCAAGTCTCCCGATATACCCATTTCTCACTCTCTCTCTGCATATATATATATATATATATA
>NC_068987.1:92098004-92102666 GCF_001194135.2 Octopus bimaculoides
TGTGTGTGTGTGTGTGTGTGTGTGTGTGTGTGTGTGTGTCTGTTAAACGTATATATAATATAATATACACATATAATATAATGAAAGGCAAATACGGCCTCAACGGAATTTCATACCCGAACGTACAGGTGGGCGAAAGGCCACACAGCATTTTGTCTGGCGTGCTAACACTTTAACTAGCAGGATTACATTATATATACACATATACATAGCTGAAATTTATAGAAAAAACAAAGGACGAGGGCATGTGTATGAAGAACAAGCACACACAATGCAGGCACGAGTATTTACATTGAAATGCTGTTATTATCAAAATCTTATTTTCAAATATTATTCCGTTGTTTCTACTGTGGTAGATAGTAATATAGATACATCACTTCGTTTTGTTACGGGTAAATTCATTTTACGCCAAAAACATTCAGCTATTATGATCCAACAAGCGAACAATATATTTTATGCAAATTGAGATTTATTCATCAATTATTAAAATATAACAAAAGAATAATATCTGAATATTTTAGAAGTAAAAACATATCTATGCCTGAAATATTGAACAGATGTTAATTTCAATTCCTTAGTTAGACAAAAATAATTATAAGACAACATTATTTTTAAAACTAAATATAATTGAAAACGATGTAAATGATATGGCAGTAGTTTTTGAGTTGTCGATAAATTGGCTTAGTAAAGTTTATTACTCGCCGATATTAAATATGAATACTGAAAGAAAGGATATCATTACTATTATTCAAAAGTGTCGTAAGTCCAAAACGTTGCTTTTTTAAAAAGACAAAAAAAGAAATAGTTTAACCATTCCATAGCAAAACCGTTGTACTATAATTTGACAATTTTTGATATCTTGGCATTTGAAACAGCTGTAGATACGATAGTTTGACCAAGCAAAAATAAATTTTAGAAAAGAAAAAAAAGACGCATTTGGCCAAATTTGTACATATGACAGTTTAACATAATAGCGACTATATATTTCCAAAACGAAGAAATGGCGTCAATGTCGCTTAAGTCATTGAGCTCTGGGAATTATTTTCTATTTAATGTAAGCTGGTAGGTCCTCTTCACAGGTCTGTGTCCTTGTTGCAATACCAGGAACTATTCTAATTGTTGCTTACAGACTCATAATATCCCGTTGATTAAATAAGCGACCTTCTGTTTGACCGATGTACTCAAGTTAGCAACGACACCTGGCCATGATATGCTAAAATAATTGATAATGTAGTTCTACATACACTATTTCTGAAACAAAAGACTGGATGGTCATAGCTAGAATACTGTTGTGAAAAGTCTATATTTTGAATAAAAACATAAAAAACGCCACCAACCCGACTCCCTCATAAATACTCTTTCCTCGTAGATTCCAGTGATTAGAAAATAAATATTTAGGTGCATATTTATATTTTGCACACATTCCGATTAACACAAAAATGTAAATATAATGGGCAAATACATTAAAAGAATCAATAAAAATATGAATTAATAAATACTTGAAAATATTGTAATTGAGTTTACGTTAATATAGAATAAAGTAGAAGAGAAAGACTGATTAACGTTATAGACAGTATGAAGGAAGAAAAGCAATAAAACTGAAGCCACTGCGAATAGAGTTAGAAGGTTGCTGAATAAATATAAAAAATAATAACGTAACAAATTTAAAAATAATAAAAAGCTTATCAGTTTTGAAAAGTAATAAAAGCAGACGAGTAAATTTGTTCTCAACTTGTATTAATGAGTGAAATCAAAATTTAAGAGAAAGTTGTAAGCGTGTTTGTGGCTGGAAAATGTCCACAGCGCTATGAGTTTGTGTTTTGTTTTGTTTTGTGTGTGCGTGTGAGCGTGTGTGTGTGTGTGCGTGTGTGTGTGTGTGTGTGCGTGTCTGTGTCTGTGTGCTGCATGTATGGATGTGAATACACACATATACATATTTTAAATGTCCACCTATGCAAAAATATTACGCTATTAACGTATATATATATATATATATATATATATACGTGTGTATATATATATATATACATACATATATACATACATATATTTATGTATATGTATGTATATATGTCTATATTATGTATATACATATGTGTGTGAGTATATATATACGTATATGTGTATACTCTAGAACTCTAGAACTAGAATATATGCGTAAGTGTGTGTGCATCTTGAAATGTGTAATGTGTAGCGGCCTGTGAGTTATTGGGTAACGAAGAAATGACAAAGCAATTAGCGAAATGGTGTTACAGACGTCCATCAATCCTTCGTGAGAAGCTTGAAGTTTATAAACGCACGTTTGACCTTTTAATCTCCTCTGCGAAACATTCGTCCAAGATGTACTTCTGATCCCTGGCGTAAAATTAGATAAGTGAACTAAAGCTAAGAGCTTGCTTGATTAACAAGACAGGAAAATAAATAAATAAATAAACTAAAAAATAGAAAACGGAAAAATAAGACAGCAGTAACAAAAAAGACAAAATGAAATGTCTTTTAGGGAATTAAGTAAGGAAGTTCTTTAAAAACGATGGAACTAAATAATAAAAATAGTACTTTTTACTATAGACACAAAGGCCTGAGTATTTTTGTTGGGGTGAGCTTGTCGTTTACATCGATCCCAGTGTATAACTAGTACTTAATTTATCGTCCTGAAATGATAAAATTCGACCACGGCGGAATTTGAACTCAGAACGTAAAGACAGACGAAGTGCCGCCAAACATGTTTCCCGGTATGCTAACGATTTTGCGATCTCGCCGCCTAAAGAACAACAACACCAATAACAATAACAGCAACAACAATAATAATACTACTAATAATAATTATGACTACGAGCGCAGATCTGTGTGCTTTGGGTATGTGCTGTGGTTTGCTGTGGTGCTCTTATGTTTACTGTATTGAAAGTGTTTTGCGTAGAATGTGTGCAGTACCCAGTAGTGCAATTTTCTGTATGTTATATATATTTGTAAGTCCTGATGTTTTTGTTATGTATTTGTCTGAATATTTTTGTATCATATTATTATTATTATTATTATTATTATAATTATTATTATTAATGCAGCAAGCTGGTGGAATCGTTAACACGCTGAACGAAATGCTTAGCGGTATTTCACCCGCCGCTACGCTCTGAGTTCAAATTCCACCGAGGTCGAATTTGTGTTTTATCTTTTCGGGGTCGATAAATTAAGTACCAGTGAAACAATGGGTCGATGTAATCGACAAGCCCACCCCAACAAAAATATTCAGGCCTTTGTGTCTATTGTAAAAAGTACTATTTTTATTATTTAGTTCCATCGTTTTTAAAGAACTTCCTTACTTAATTCGCTAAAAGACATTTCAAATTTGAGGCCTTGTGCCTCCAGTAGAAAGGATCATTATTATTATTATTATTATTATTGTTGTTGTTGTTGTTGTTGTTGTTATTATCATCATCATCATTGCTCTCGATGTTGTTCTTGTCGCATTTAGCAATATGTAAAGTAGATTTTGTGTTGGTATAAAATAAACAGTGAAAATGTTGGCATTCAGCCTGTGGATCGGATGAATGTGAAGCTATTGAATTATGGGAGACTTTTGTGCGGGTGAGGGATATCGTTTTATCAATGATTAATCATCACGTAACTTGCAGAGAGTTGAAGTTGGCCAAATGAACACAAGGTGTGCATGAATGAAATGCTTGAGCGTCCAGTCGTTAGGTCAGTTCATATTTGGCATCCCGTCACTGGCTATCTGATGTATCTCTAGGCAAATCTCTATAATCTCGATGACCGGACTCTTATAGACTGAGAATAAGTAAAATAAAGAAATTGCAGGTCATTGCTGTAGACAGGCTGAGGTCTCTCAAGTCAGCCACACGCCCACACGCTGTGCAGGAGTGCAAACAAACATATTCACATACACATAGACATACATACATTATATTATACACACACACACACACACACACACACACACACATATATATATATGTACGTGTGCATGTATATAATATGCATGTATGAATGTATGTATGTATGCATGTATGAGTCTTGGAATAGTTTTATCAGACTCAATGGCCACTACTTCCATAATTGTACTTAAATTTTACCCTTCTCTTGCCTAGTAATTAATATGATTAACACAAACGAAGTCTTTGTGCCATTTCGTGTGTGATATCAATTGATTAAAAATCACTTTTGGCTCCCAACATCGAGTATGTTAAAACATAATCAACTCTATGTACTTTAAGGAGTAGATTAGCCTTGGAAAATTTCCCATATACACAAATACTAACACACACATACATGCATATATACATACATATGTATATACCTAGGCATATACATATATAAATGTGAGCTCGCGCAAACACATACACACACGATAAATACATACATGAATGCATGCATACATACAGGTACACAAGTATATATATACGTATTTTATTATATATATATATTTATATACACACACGTTATTGACTCAAAACCTTTAATGACGAGCTCAAATAACATTTTCCTCTGTCCAATTTATACGTTCACGTGTAGATCTATTTTATACGCAAGTAATTGTCCATTATTCATAAGCTTACACGCACATACACAGACACATATCATATATATAATATATATGATATATATATATATATATATTTATACATAGGCACACACGCACATACATAT
>NC_068987.1:92103246-92111452 GCF_001194135.2 Octopus bimaculoides
CCCCCACATATATATATGACTTTATATACCTTGATTCCAGCAAAGCATTTGATAGGGTGAACCACAAGATCCTGCTGAAGAAACTGTCCAGCATTGGAGTCCGTGGAAAGCTGCTGCAGTGGATAAAGTGTTTCCTGACGAACAGGACCCCACATGCTGTGTGTCAGGGAATACGATCCAGCTCAGCCAAAGTCAGTAGTGGTGTCCCACAAGGCACTGTGTTGGACCCACTCCTCTTGATTACCTAGATCAATGACATAGTAGACATCATCAAACAATCTACATTGAAAATCTTTGCAGATGATTTCTTGAAATTCTTTTAACTCATTAAATCCTTTAATTATGATTGCAATGGCTAGTTGATGACATTGTCCAAGATTATAGTAAGTTGATTACATTTTATACGTATTCTTCATGTTCATACATTAAACCTTATATTAGTCTCAGATTGTATGGAGTACATCAGCGACATCATCAAATCTTGGACACTACGATGAGTCCTGGGACAAGTGGGACTGCTTATCCGGGTTCCAGAGCGTGGAAGTGACCGACATCACAACATTCTAAGGTGTGGTTACTTATTTACAGCTAGGTGGACAGGGGCCTCGTGAGGTGAAGTGTTTTGCTCAAGAACGCAACTTAGCGTCATGTTGGGGATTCGAAATTACGATCTTCTGATCGCGAGTGCAATACTCTGACCACTCGGCCTCGCACCTTCAATAGAGTTCTCTGCTTTACTAAACACTTTCTTTGAATCATTTCCCCTGATAAATTACCTAAGTGGCAGGATTAGAACAGTTTAAGAATTTCAGATTTCACTATCATATAAAATAACCGGCACGCCCGTTTAAATCTTCTATACTGGGCAAATTATCATTTGAATAAAAGCACTAAACATATTTTCTTTTCGGATATGACATCAATCTCTAATTTCCTATGGATTACAGCAGTAATTTTGTTTTTCATCATTCCCCACCTCTTTCATTTATCGTTGATAAACCATCTTGTTTAAAAAGATGTTCAAAAGTAATGAATTTATTTTGAAAGTCATAACAGTTACGTCTTGTATTAAAGAAATAATTTTCACTCACATTTCCCATAATTTTTGTATATTGTCGAAATATCGGCGTAAACACCGTAGACGCAGCAAGAGATAATTATCGCGTTTCAGATGTTGTTCAAATATGTTTAAAATATCCTTTAGATTCTTTGATTCCAGCATTTCTACAAGCTTCTCTTATGATGATTCCTGCCGACTTATCAGTTATATAGACAATCTTTTATAGAAATAACCGAGTGAAAAATATTGCTGAATTAAAAGCAGTAAGGCACTTAATGTATTAAATTATATACAGAATTATTTTAAAATAGTCTTGTACTCCTTTAGCTACATACAAATATTCCTTATTCACGTCTCCCAGTCTGGAGAACCATGAATAAGAAATATATGGATTTATGGATATAAAACCATGAGTAAAAAACGAGCGGAAAACAAGTTGAAAGAGAAACAAAATTAAGACACAGTATCGCGGCAGTTGGCCTGGAAAATCTGTTTGGGAACTTAATGATGAGGTGGTAACCATTACTGACATAACAAAGTTTGAAGAATATCTGAAATTCTGTACAATGATATAATATATGTAGGTCTATTTCTCTCGTGTTCTTAGCTATCTTTTACCTACTTGAAAAGAAATAATTTATTTGTTTCAGTTACTGTGCTTCAGATATACAGGGATACTGTCTCGAAATACAAAAGTTATAGACAATCTATTATAGGAGTCGGTGCGTCAGTTCTTAACCCAACGTGTTTCTCCCAGCTAAAGGGGAAAAAAAGCGAACGTGAATACATACTTAAAAGAAATTTGGAAATGAGTAGCATCAATGAATATGAATGCAACTCTTTTGAGGATAAGCCTCAATCACAAGAAGCGATGGAGTGCCTATGATGGAGCTTAACGCTGCAACGTAGAAGTTCAAATGTTGAACGATATATATAAGCAAAGTAATAAGGAATTAAACACACAACACCTCATTTACAGAAGTACAGTGCTAATGGATAAAGAACCACAGAGTCGATCCCGGGTTTATACACATATACACAAGCACACAATATGTGTAAGTATGTGAGTATGTGTTTTTGAAGAGAAAAATGAGAGATAGAGAAAGAGAGAGGTAGAAAAGACAAATATGGAGAAAGAATGTTCGGTTTCCCTGATTTTCCTCACTAAAAATTACTGACCTCTATAATCTACACGCCGATTGGAAACAACCATAAATTCTTCTTCTTCTTCTTCTTCTTCTTCTTCTACTACTACTACTACTACTACTACTACTACTACTACTACTACTACTACTACTACTACTTTCAAATTGTGAAGTTAGTGAAACATTCTAAGGTCGTAACCTCCGAAAGGAAAATAACATTTGAAAGGATTTCGCTCGATGAAAAGAAGGAGATAATTTCCAGCACACATTTTGTGTGCGGTACATAGAAGATGGCACCGATGGCAGCTAGCGTTGACAGGAAGTTATGTGTCGATAAAGATTTACTGTTAAATTCCAAGCAACAGTCTCGATGCCATCACCCTATCAGATATTGCCTCCACACTCCAACAATAAGTTTACTAATAAATTCCCACATAATCTCTCTCAAAAACCTCCCACCATCCTATTTAAAATAAGACACACCCTACTGATAAAATTGTAAGCTTTTCTGATATTTGACTGAATCTGATCTGTCAAGGCTGACTCCTGGTTATACAACTATCACAACTTACTGTTGACAATATCTACAAATTGGGGGATCTTTTAATATCTTCTTTATCGGTTATTCGAATATTTACTAAAATAGCATTCCACCTGATTAAATATTTCTTTGCAATTTTCTCTTCTTTTTTGTAACGTATATCTTATGTAAAATAATAATATAGTTGTACCGTGAAAAATTGCGTTCATGGATTTTTTTTCTGTTTTCATAGAATTATCAGTAATTCGAACTAGTATCAATTTGTCTGTTAGTCTGTATGTCACTGTCTACCTGTCTTTCTGCCTGTTTGTGTTTCTTTCTATCTATCTACCTATCTGTGTGTCTGTATCTATGTATGTATGTGTCAATCTCCAGTTTATTTCAAGATTTCTTGCCGACAGAGAAAGAGCCGGTCTCTGACATAGATCTAAGACTCCTTCACTGGAATTTCGACAACATCAACAGGGTATTTTTGTATGTATGTATGTATGTACCAGAGTAAGCACATAAATGTAGAACATGGTGAGAAAAAATAGTGCTCGAATACCAGGGGAAGAGGATTATGCTTTATTGTCAAATCTGGAAAAGCATAAAAAAAATCACAAAAAACTGCTTCTCGGAGTTTCAGTATCCCGTTCGTCAGGCAGTTTTCATTGAGAATATGTATATATGTATGCACGTATGTTTTATTTTGTATTTGGCTTCTCATTTATAAGTTTTATTTTACATTTGGCTTCTCGTGCATATACTTGCATATCTAGATATGCTCAAATATGCTTGAATGATAAACTTTTGGAAAGTGTTACAGATTTTTGCTGTTCCATTGATGTCTTGGATTTGTAGTCTTCGAATCAGCTTTCTCCTTTCTGATTTTGAGAAGCCTAATTTCTCAAGATTGGTATTTAGGCAGTATGTTCCAGATCCTAGTGTTCCAATAATTCCAGGTATGAATCTGAACTTGTTGTCTGGTTAGAGTAATTGCAGATTTCTCAATACTCCAGCGTCGGTATTCTCTTTTTCCCTAAACTTCAGCCTTATGTTAATCCGCTGGGCAGCTGATTTGAACAACTACGGTACCATGATTTCCACAGCCTACGGTACCATGCTATTCGTTCTTTTCAGCTATCTAATACACTCCTGATTATTCTGGACGTGCCAGGAAGGCAAAACTTTTGTAACAGCTTGTCTGGGCACTCTACTCCAATTTCCTTCTGATACTGTTCTCAAGGACCCAACAATAATTGGCACTATGGTCGCTTCTCAATTTTCCATAGCCGGGCTATTTCGTATTTAAGAGGGTAGAATCTGTCTGTCTTTTCGCCTTCTGTAGCCGACGCCTTTTAATATTGGTCACTGATATACCTAATAATATACGTAATGATCAGAGTGAAATTTAAATTGAAACAGTTATAGTGCAAACCATCTTTAAAACATTCTCATACATTATCTCTATTCCTTACAAACATTTCATTAAAATTCTGTTGTAATACGGTGAGCATTGTAGGTCACAATGCATTGGAGGTCACAATGCAATTTTAATGTAAATGCAAGCTTCAATATTTTATACTTATTTTCACTACATAAATTATTATGAATTTTGTAATGCAGTTTGGATGATAATGAACCTACACTTAATATAATTTTGGTTTTTATATTTTGGTTTGAGGCCAGTTATTTCGGGAGAGAAATGTAAGTTAATTCAACTGGTTCTTATTTTATCGATCCCGAAATGCAAAATCAACCTCGGCAGAATTTGGTCTCAGAATATAGAGGAGGAGGAAATGCAGCTTAGCATTTATCCCGGCGTGTTAATGATTTTGCCAGCTCGCCGCCCTAATCCTTAATATAATATTGAAACAATACACGTTACAATTATTCTAGCTGAACAATTATTCTGTGCTGATGAAGGAAAATAACTCGGAAATCCCGATACACAGATACTGTTTTGAGCTGAGTGGGGGTGCTAGATCCCCTTGATCGAAAATATAAGGACACAGATCGTGTCGTATAGCAAACTAGAGACGATGTCTCCTGTGGCTAAATTACAGCAACAGTCGTCCTAAACCAGGACTATGTTATGTTGGCAAATAATCTTTACTCCAATACACGTTAGCACTCCACATTTTGTTTCATAAAATCCATCCTAACCACAACAGAAAGGTTATGATATGCATTAACATCACACTATCAGGAACAAAAGTAACAATGAAACTCAGCAATAATTTCACATCGGTTTGTGTACGCTAGAGTTGATTTGTTCCTTAAGTGACGAAAATGACGCTAATGTTATCAATGCTTCCGATTACAACATTATAATCGTACCATCTAATTAAAAGGAAATGATAAAATAACAAAAGGTTGCTTTCGAAATGACCAAAAGTGGTATATTGAAAAATATGGTTAGATTGTCAATGAGAGAACAAATATTGTTAATTCCCCCGACGCTTATATATCTTCAGACAGAAGCAGTGGGTATCATATCATTTGTTCAATTCAATTACAGAGTTTCGATAAATCAAACGATTCTAGTAATATTTACTTCAATTAGTTTCTTATTGGTGTTACTGTTGTTTTCTTTTCCGTCTTCACCATAATAACAGCATTCTACATATTTTTATTCCTCTTCTATAATTTCACGCAGATATACTAACTCTAATATGTAGCCCAGATATACATAGCTTTTGTTGGTCTCTTCCCCTCTTTGTCCCTGTGTGTCTGTCTGTGTCTCCCTCTGTTTTTGTCTCTGTCTGTCTCAGTCTGTCTCAGTCTGTTTGTGTGTGTGTGTACACACACATATGTATATACATGACTGAGAAAAAGAAGAAAATGGAGAAATTGACATGCAAACATCAGTTTATTGAAACATATTCAAATCCATATAATGAAATTTGAAATTTGAAATGTATGGATTTGAATATCTATGAATAAACCAATGTCTGCATGTCAATTTCTTCATTTTCTTCTTTTTCTTATTCATAAATATTTTAAATACACATATATCAATGTGGAACTAATATATGTAGTTCTCACTGAAAACTGGTATAAACCAGAGAACTAGGATGCTAGCATCCCTTATAGGATTATAGATCCTTGACACAATTTATATATATATATATATATATATATATATATCGTCTACCAAATCCACTCACAAGGCTTTGACCTACCCGAGGCTAAAGTAGAAGACACCTGCCCAAGTTACCATGTGATGGTACTAATCCCGGGACCATGTGTTTGGGAAGGAAACTATTTTCCGCACAGTCAATGTAAATAGTTTTCTCAAAAATTCCAAAGGCTATTCCTAGGTCCCTTTTCCAATCATCTCCACCAATTAAAGACACCCGCTTACATGGAAATAAATGACAAATTTGGGCTCTTTTTGCCGTAACCTCGTTTCTTATTATCACAATATGTACACATGCTTTGCTGTTTCAGAGACTATGTCTCCTCCAGCGTAGATTGCCTACTTGTGTGTGTCCATATATGTACGTGTAGAGGTGGTGAGGTGCATAGAATCCTCTTTGTATTATAAAACTCTGTTGAGGATAGTTAATGGTTTTTCTTACAAAATTTCTGTCGTTAATTATCACAACCATCATTCTTATCATTTTCTCTTCTTCACTGTCTTCAACTTCCCCCTCCTCCCCTTCCGCCTCCCCTTCTCTTCCTTTCCGTCT
The DNA here is from genome assembly GCF_001194135.2 of Octopus bimaculoides. Lineage (NCBI taxonomy): Eukaryota > Metazoa > Mollusca > Cephalopoda > Octopoda > Octopodidae > Octopus > Octopus bimaculoides. Next base: position 92,109,670 of record NC_068987.1, read on the forward strand.
TCCTCCTACACAATTTTCTTTCGAAATATCTAGTTTCAGTTTGTATATATATAAATACAAATACATATATCTCACGTGTTTTAATACGTATGTGTGCGTGTCCACCAAAGTTTCCTCACATTAAATTCCTATAATCTACATCATCTGAAAGGTATTCACAGAAAATCTAATTTAAAAATACCCAATTTTCTGTAATTTATGAAGAAACAAAGCCAACTCTTGTGAATTTTCCGAAACTGCTCTCCCTACTTCTGCAAAAGATTTTACATAGTAATTTCCGATTTAATCAGAATCTACACCATGTGAAGCGTTTTTGTAGAAGATTTCATTGAAAAGTAACCATTTTTTTTCTGGAAGTTATGAAGAAACAAATTCAAGGCTCCTCATTTATGTACGCATGCCATCTGAGATACAATTAAACAACAACAGAATGATCTTTATCACAGTTACAATCATCATCATTCTCACGAACTTTATAAGCTTCGTCCTCATTCTGCGCATTCTTATAATCGTCAACATAATCAACATTATCATCGTCATAAACAAATACGATTTTTCAAATTCACTTCGTTATAATTCGTGTGAAAATCGTTATCATCCTCTTCAACATTTTGTTTTCTTCACTCATGACAAAGACATCATCATCAATGAAGTCTTCGCTACCATAATTTTGTCATGCCCAAAGCCATAGCTAAATGATAAGAAGCCATTTTTTGGTAAATCTAAGATGGATGTGAATAAAAATGGCAACATAGAATTTTAGGCGTTGAAAATTGTCTTATTTGGTATTGAACGTGTTTCGCTAACCACTATGCAAGCATTTCAGCTTTTGTGTATACTCCTCTGGTTGATGTCATCGCCTTTTGTTGTTGTTGGTCTTGTTCTGTTGTTGTTGTTGTTGTTGTTGTTGTTGTTGTTCTTCTTCTTCTTCTTCTTCTTCTTCTTCTTCTTCTTCTTCTTCTTCTTCTTCTTCTTCTTCTTCTTCTTCGTGTTCTTCTTCGTGTTCTTCTTCGTGTTCTTGTTCTTGTTCTTGTTCTTGTTCTTGTTCTTCTTCTTGTTTTTGTTGTTGTTGTTGTTGTTGTTGTTGTTGTTGTTCTTCTTCTTCTTCTTCTTCTTCTTCTTCTTCTTCTTCTTCTTCTTCTTCTTCTTCTTCTTCTTCTTCTTTGTGTTTGTCTCTTTTTCCTTTCTATTACCACCACCATTAATATCATCATTATTAACCAATTCCATTTTTGTAGATTAATTCTGTATTTTTTTTACTTTTGTTTTCCTTTGTCTCTCTCTCTCTCTCTCTCTCTCTCTCTTTTTATTTTACATTGGAAAACGAACATCTACACCCATAAACAGTCTCCCATACACACACACATGTGCACTCCCCTGCACAGACAAATACTCACGCATACACGCACACAAATACACAGACACGCACATACACAAAACACGCACAAACACAAACAATACAGAAATGTCTGACATATATCGAAAAAAATGGAAACAAAACAATAAATGCTTTTATTCCATTATACCATTATATTCTGTCATTGTTGGAAAGTCACCAAATTTCACCTCATTGTGAACTGTACGTAACTTTAAAAAGTTAAACACGATTTTCTTCCCAATTCTTTCAGTGCTCGCTTTTGTTTTCTTCTTTAAGGGTTTGCATTAATGGCTGCACACTATATAGTTTTATAATATGTATATGTATGTGTATCAACATATATATATACATATACATACTATACACACAGACACACAGACACACACATATATATATATATATATA
>NC_068987.1:92111888-92112738 GCF_001194135.2 Octopus bimaculoides
GTTATGAAGAGGTGATGCTGATGATGATAATAACGATGGTTATAATGATGATGGTGACGACGACGACGACAAAGATGGTGATGACGATGTCGATGATGATGATGTTGACGATAATAATAATAATAATAATAATAATAATAATAATAATAATAATAAACGAAAGAGCGTTGCAACTCAAAATAACATTGGGTTTCATATTTTGGCACAAGGCCAGCAATGTCGGTGAAGTAGGCTTAGTCAATTACATCAACCCTATTGCTCAGTTAGACATTTTCATACCAAACCTCGGCGGAATTTGAAGTTAGAATGTAAACCCGAACGAAATGCCGTTAGGCATTTTGTCCGGCACGGTAACGCTTCTAAAAATAATAAACATAACTACTATAATGTCGATAGTTTTGTTGTTAATCCTTCATCGGAGACACTTTTTCTTTCGTTAGCAGTATTCATGCATGGCTACATATTTGAGACTTTTTTAACAATCAAACTTGCGCTTTTTGTTATGTATTCTCTACATATGCTCCAATTTAAAATCATCATCATCATCATCATCATCATAGCAGTAGCAGCAATGCCATAATATTCACTATCACCGTCATCGACTTCAATTTAGCGGTCATTCTTATTTTCCATTGTGTTATTCAATTTAATTTATTTTTATATTATGATTGCTAAGTTTTGCTATTATTCATGGTTGAGTCCGTTTGTAAACGAAGGGGTCGTGTCGCTTCTCAGCTGAATTCACCCGAACGTAAGCTCCTCCAGGCATTGTGCCAAGGCGCAGTATTATTAGCACACATACATATGCAGGCATATGAACAAATGAACAAAAACGAACACACTTATACAT
>NC_068987.1:92112748-92114170 GCF_001194135.2 Octopus bimaculoides
GTGTGTGTGTGTGTGTGTGTGTGTGTATACTTATGCACACATATATGTATATATATACATTAATATAAATATGTATGCGTGTGTGTGTGTATGAGTGTGTGCGTGCGTATGCAATGACGAGTGTACACAAAGCACATTGAATTTTTACAGATACATATTCTACAGTCTGTCTACGACACAGACACACACATACACAGATAAACATGCGGCCTCTTACATATACCCCCTACCCCAAACTAGATGATGCTTCTTATTAGCGGAGGTGGGGGGGGAATTCACATTTTAATACTTCAGCCAATTGTCGCATGAGGCTGACCTAAAGGTCGGTTTTTCACTGGAGCGTGAAAGAGTAAACAAAAGCCTGCGCTTGCGACCAGATTAATTTGGTTAAATCCCATCTGACCGCAAAACACACACTATCAACGTGCCTGTTCGTTAATATACGATGTCATTAGACAAGCGTCTATAATGGCGGCTGAGTTGAAGGTCGTGTGTGGAGCGGGTGGGATTATTTTTCCTTTTCCTTTTCTTTTTCTCGGGAAGGGGTTTGAGATGTCACTGCTAGAGTTTGTAAGCCATCACAATTACAATTAACTGAATGTGGCTGACTCCCAACACCATACAAACACATATATAGGAACACATGGACACAATTAGACAGTCATACATGCATGTAAGCACGCTCACACACGTTGACGCACAGAGACACAAGTTTACCTTTCTTTGCTTATTCTGGGTCTTTTATTATCTATTTTGATTTTATTTTCTTATGATTTTTTCAATAGCATTTTTTTCTTTTCTTTTATTGGGAGAACGCACAAAGTTTTCACGTTGGATGGATCAACTGCCGACCTCATTACCGAATCTTAATGCTGTGTTTCCATGCACCAGTGATTTAAGGGTATTTTTTTTTCACCGCCTTAACTAAGACATGGCTAAGGGTTACAAAGCCAGACGTTATGATGTGACCCAAATCTTCATCTGAATTGTCCTTAAATTCATTTTCTGAGAAATTGATTATCATCAGATAAGCTCATTATCTTATGGGAACGGAATGCTTGCTGAAAATTGGCAAAGGTTGTCCCAGATGAAGAAAGGGTGTGAATACGCATGCAAACAAAACTCACAGGCATACGCAGAAAGAGCGTTGCACACCCAGATATGCATATATACACATACCCAGTTATAGGCATATACATAAATACACACACACGCGCACACACACACACACAAACACACACACACACACACACAAATACATTTATTGTCGTTGGACTCATTAGACAGAAAACAGTCGACACTTATTTAGAAACGTGTTCAAAATCGTATTATTCAAGGAGACTCGCGCGCAGAGAATCACACCGAAGTACACATTAGGGATGGTGAAGCCGTCAGTGTATATGCATATGTATATGTATACAC
>NC_068987.1:92115022-92116297 GCF_001194135.2 Octopus bimaculoides
TATATATATATATATATATATATGGGAGAATATACAAATAATAGCAACAGACGAGGACAGGTGGTGTAAATAACAAAAGTATATATTAGTATGACGCTCGGGAATACGGAAAGTCTTTGACGTTTCGAGCTACGCTCTTCAACAGAAAGAATACGGAGACACGGAGAAAAACACGGAGAAAAAAATTGAATAGTGTTCAGTCAACGGTCAATCATATATAGGTATATATATATAGATATATATATCTATATATGTATACGTGTATAAGGGATGACCACTAGGTGGACATCCAATATGCTAGAAAGAGGTCATTAACGACCCAACCTCAAAGAAAAATAATGTTCTCCAGAAAAATTTCGCAAAACGCCAGAACAGGACAAAATGAGAAATATACAGAATAAAGAGTTATCTATGGACTGCAAAAGAGGGTGACAGGGCAACCCTTACAATGGATTCAACTGATAGCCGGATCCGTTCTACGCGCGACAGTAATAAAACTTAGTTACCAACCCAATAATTATGTAATCCTTTCTGTTATGTAAACATGAAATTTCAAGGAAGGGGTCTACTGGATTACATCGACTCAAACGCGCAAATTGTGCTTGTTTCATCCAACTCGAATCTGAACACTGAACGTTAAGACGAATGAAGTGCCGCTAATCATTTTGTCCGGCGTGCTAACGTTTCTGTCAGCACACTGCTGTGAGTATAAAAATCAATAAATATAAAAATCATATATGAATACTTTTAGAAAAAAAAAAGATTAAGTACTTTCCAAATAAGGAAATTTGATAGGAAAACATGTAGACAGAAATACATATAACTTAACCTTGCTAGGGATGCGTTTTGGGGAATCAGAATTGGTTTTTAGAGTTGGTTGTGGGATTGTTGAAAGAGAAGAAGGCTCTACAGCGCATTTGTCGGATTAGTTCGCTGGTACTGTGAATCACGAGTTTCATATATTCAATTTTGTTGGTTAGAGGGATATCCTTTACCGACAAGTTTCGTTTTATTTCTATCATTCCCATGTTTTCCACACAGTTAGCGTTCATGAACATAGGAACGAGTATTGATACGTAAAGGTAAGACCCAAGGATGAAGGTGTAGGTATTTAGTGAGCTTCAAGCAATATGTAGACATTAAAAGCAACATTTTTTAATAACTTCTACGGATTGCTTGAACCTCACAAACTTCCTACACCTTGATCCTTGGATCTTACATTTGCATATTTCTATCTCTCTCTTTCTCTCTCTCTCTCTCTCTCTCTCTCTCTCT
>NC_068987.1:92116335-92119562 GCF_001194135.2 Octopus bimaculoides
ATATATATATATATATATATATATATATATATATACACATATATCTTTTACTTGTTTCAGTCATTTGACTGCGGCCATGCTGGAGCAGCGCCTTTAGTCGAGCAAATCGACCCCGGGACTTATTCTTAGTAAGCCTAGTACTTATTCTATCGGTCACTTTTTGCCGAACCGCTAAGTGACGGGGACATAAACACACCAGCATCGGTTGTCAAGCAATGTTAGTGGGACAAACACAGACACACACACATATATACATACATATATACGACAGGCTTCTTTCAGTTTCCGTCTACCAAATTCACCCATAAGGCTTTGGTCGGCCCGAGGCTATAGTAGAAGACACTTGCCCAAGATGTCACGCAGTGGGACTGAACCCAGAACCATGTGGTTGGTAAGCAAGCTACTTACCACACAGCCACTCCTGCGCACTGCAGTTAAGCAATAGATATTCATCGCAAATATATACAGTGGTGTAACCACAGAGATCTTTCCTCCAGCTCTCTCTCTCTGTCTCTCTCTCTCTCTCTCTCTCTCTCTCTCTGCAGAATACACTATAGAACAATTTAAAAAATTCATTTAGCGGCACCCTGGAGGTTTGTTGATGATGATGCTGATGCAGATGATATCCAAGTGGCTGAAGATGCAGAGATGATTGATGATAGTGTGTTCACGCAGGCACAAGAATTGGTTCAATGAAAATAACAAGAAATTGCTAAATCATAATGCAGGAAACGCTTGAAGAGAGAGAAATTATTGAAGGTCCATGAATCAACTATTTTGAGAGAAATGCCAGCAATGAAAAACGCATTGTTACTGATAATATCCACAGATATTCACATGGCTTATGACCAAAAATCTCCAAAACAATGTAAAGATATTTAGTCCTCGCCAATCAATTACTTCGCCTCTCCTTTCCAATAAATGCGATTAATTTATTCAGTGATTCTGAAGATCTTCTAAAGGGCTGGATAAAACTTTTCACAGATCTTTTTATATTTTTTTATTTTTGTTAGTATGTCTACAATAGTTGAGAACGTTATTAAGGACCAACTGCAGCAACATGTTATTGAAGAAATGGATAATAATGCTATTATAAATAATAGATCCCCTCAAGGGTAAACACCAAACACTGATGTCATAGTAGCCGAGATTATTAAGCATGCTAGAGATGTTATGGCAGATATACCGCTAAGGGGTTTTTTTTTTTACCCGGCAAGCGAACGATTCTGACAGTTCCGCGGCTCAGCTTAAACTAAAGATTGAAACAAAGTGATTTAGAAAAATCTGTTAAATACATGTATGGTCTCTGCAACTGGCCTCTGCTGGAAGTACAACACCTAACAGTAATCTAGGTAATCCGCACCAGTTGCTGGCACTCCGTCGCTTACGACGTTGAGGGTTCCAGTTGATCCGATCAACGGAACAGCCTGCTCGTGAAATTAACGTGTAAGTGGCTGAGCACTCCACTGACACGTGTACCCTTAACGTAGTTCTCGGGTATATTCAGCGTGACACAATGTGACAAGGCTGACCCTTTGAATTACAAGCACAACAGAAACAGGAAGTAAGAGTGAGAGAAAGTTGTGGTGAAAGAGTACAGCAGGGTTCGCCACCATCCCCTGCCAGAGCCTCGTGGAGTTTTAGGTGTTTTCGCTCAATAAACACTCACAACGCCCGGTGTGGGAATCGAAACTGCGATCCTATGTCCGTGAGTCCGCTGCCATAACTACCGGGCCATTGCGCCTCCACAATCCGCACCAGTAACCAATACCAAACGGCATCATTACACCCTACAAAATAATTCCTCTTCAACATCTTCCATAAGATATAATTCTATCCTCCAGAGTTTCTTGCAGGCTCTACTGATTCAGCCTTATGTCCACAGGTATTCACAACTGACTATTTTAGTGAGTAACCCCTCATATGATTGTTGGTAATTTTCCCAACAAAACACACCGAGAATACCTGTAAGGTGAGAACTATTAACTTTCCTAACCAATACATACTTCGACCTGCTTGGACTCCTTGAACTTTTCATCTGATAGTGTTGTGTTTCTGTTTCCAGATAGAAATTGTAAACATTCTCAAGCTAACATCTTGCGAGGTAACAATTACAATATTTAACAAGTTCAAGAATATTGACAAATAATAAATGCATAAATATTTTCTACTCTAAGCACAACGCCCTACATTTTTGGGGAGGGGGGCCAGTCGATGTAATCGACCCTAGTACGCAACTGGTACTTAATTGTTCGACGCCGAAAGGATAAAAGGCAAAGTTGACCTCGGCAGAATTTGAACTCAGAAAGACAGACGAAATACCGCTAAGCATGCCCGGCGTGCTAACGTTTCTGCCAACTCGCCGCCTCAATAAATACATAAATATTGAAATGGAGCTTCCTAACTAGACTAGAACTTCCTTTCATTAAAAAATTACTGAAAAAAAATCAAAGACACGAAATCCATTATTAATCGTACCTTCTTGAACGTGTTGGTAAGTTTGAAATGTAAAATTCAAGTGACACGTCGAAGTACACAGGGAGGTTGTTATTATTCATATTATTATTCAGGGCATATGGTGTGTCGTTTAGAAAGTAAAAATGCGAAAGTGAAGATTAAATAAATAACAGACATTACTTAATCCTCTGATACTTACTCACCGCAACTCGACAGATACATTATCAGGGTTTATAGTTCTGTATCTTTTTCTTGAAAACATTCCAGTTGACAGATGGCGAAGTAACAATTATTAGAAAATGCGCTGTTACAAAAAGTATACAGACACAGAATAGCTCTGAAATAAGTTTTGCCGCCTTAAATTATATCTTTGTGGTGTAATATTTAACTGTAGTGTAAATTTTTAATCATTTCTGCTATTCACACACAATTTAATTGAATATATTTGTGAACTGATAATATGACTTTCGAAGAATATAGCCGTTCTGTATTTGTTTTGTTCTACCTACCGAATCTAAAGTTCAACAGGGTGGAATGTTTCCAATTTCTCAGTGGATAATGAAATATAGACATAAAGTGTTATCCCGGAGTAAGAATTACTCCCCTACAGGCATTGTCCACACCTGCGCACGCGCACTTGCATAAAGTGTCACATATGTCAAATACTTTCTTTGTAATGCTGCATTCGCACATATTTTATGAATACCGAAAATCTCTCTGTGTCTCTCTCTCTGTCTCTCTTTCCCTCCCTCTCTTATATATATATATAT
>NC_068987.1:92119848-92120827 GCF_001194135.2 Octopus bimaculoides
ATATATATATATACACACATACAGATATACAACCATGTACAGCATATATATTCACGCGCAAGATTGAATTACAATAACACAAATTGAAGGGAATTGTTAAATTACGACATTCAATTACTCAAATTAAACATGTCATATTTCCCTCTCCACAATCGCAATGAACGGATGACAATGCGTCCATTGTTTTTCTGTTGAAATTATTCTTCATTCTCCCCATACCCTGAGACCTGGCAAGTTTTGTTTGCACTCAAAGACTGTTCAAGAGTCAGCAGTAACTGCTTGACCTTCCTCTTGTTGTTGCCTCACATAAGAAAGTCGCCTGCAGCCTCACAATCTGGCCTGATGACACTGGCAATTCATATTTCTCTTACTTAATAATTCTGTGGCTAGGCATGGGTGGACGGCCTATTGGTTGGTCGGACATTATTTTCTATGATCTGTTTGTTGGCCTGTGCGTCAGTCGGTTGGATAGGTGGTCGGTAACCCATTCTGACAATATGTAGTTGTATCATTTGTCTTAAACTTTCTGGACACATCTTTGACTGATCGCCAAATAGACATCACCCGTAAAGCCCCCGGAGTCACTTTTTTTCCAAACTCTTGACCCATGCTGCACTTTTCAACCGCTCAGTCAATTGGGTGGTTGGCTGCATGTTTGGATATCTGTCAGCTGGTTGGTTAGCGGGTTGGTTGGACGGAAAACTTCGTATGCTATGTGGTATTTGGGAAATGGTCTTACTTGGAATGTAATGACAGGGAAATTTTCGAGATTTTAATCAAATAAATGTATATTTTTGGAATGCCCATCTTAGAATTTCTGGAATATCACTTTGACATAGCAAAGAATTCGGAACACTTCCATCATCTTTTACGATAGACAACAAGAAATTTTATGTATATTTTTTTCCTAGCAACATTATCTCCTTCATTCACTAGCATTTACACACGCATTCACGCATATGTATATATATATATATAT
>NC_068987.1:92121229-92123488 GCF_001194135.2 Octopus bimaculoides
TATATATATATATATATATATATATATATATATATATATGTGTGTGTGTGTGTGTGTGTGTGTGTGTGTTTGTGTATACTCCCACGCATACACAGCCACACATATCTAAAGAAGTTTTGGCAAATAATTCTTGATTCTATCTCAGTACTTAAAGAAAGATATTCTTAACTTAAAAATTATTAATGTTATAAAAAAGTTATAACACATAATAAAAAAAACAAACCTTCTCGCAGTTCGTATATTGTTAAACGCTCTCGCTGTATATAGCTTTTCAAACACACGTGTTATTGAATAGTACTTATAGAGATGCTGTTCTTAGTAGTGGTGTTGACCAGTTCAGGTTTTCTTCCGGACTCAGAATTCTGCATATTTAAATAAATCGAGAATAGTTGTTGTATGTTTTTTTTTCTTAGAAACATATACATACTAAAAGATGTGGTGGGACATTTTTTGGCGTATTATTCATTTCCTATGATACATGTTTCGTTTACTAATAGGAATTACAAAGTTTTAGTCGGATAAACATGTAAGAAATTAGAGATTCTTCTGATAGAGAAATAAATAATATTAATGTATTATTTGTTTCTCCGTCTGAAGAATTTCTCATAGGAAATTTCTTACATGTGTATCTAACATGTAATATTTTGTAATTCCTATTGGCAAATGAAAGATGAGTAATGGTGAATAAATAATACGCAACAAAACGTCCGTATCCCTGTTTTGTTATATTTTGTAATATTTCAAGAATTTTCAATATTAACATCTACTTTATATCAATGTAGTAATAACAGTATCTACATGCTCGATTGTAACACTGGAATCAGCAGATATAGTTCAAGAGGAAGCAGCTAGGATTTACCCTACATACATAATTAACGTATATATATATATATATATATATATATATATATATATATATGCACTGGACACAGTCTTACACTCATATACATACATATACACATACACATATATACACACGCACACACATATACATATGAAATATATACATACATATACATATTCTCACAGACGTACACATTCACACAATTAAAAAGGAAAAAAAAAACAAAGAACAAATTTATATAAAAATAAAACATTTAAAAGAAGTTAAGACATATGGGAAGCTTGTGCAGGAACATAGTAAAAATGTGGATTCTATCCCTGATCTTGGGGGTGGGGTGGCAAAACCATCACAGGTATTTTGTCACATGTGGACATGATACAATAAGTTCAGTTCTTTGAATTTAGACATGTAGTGTGGTCCAAGGAAATTTTCCAGATGTGCCATCTTTCCATATTACAAAGACCGCACTTGCCACTACCGTTAGTGTAAGGTTTACACTCGGCTAAGATCCTCCAGTAAATCCTATAGCTGACACCTTGTTCTTTTAAGAACCATATATGATTGATTAATTTGGTAGTTTTTCATTTATTCCATTGTCTTAAACTTAAGGTGTGATTGTTGAACCTAGCTTTAAAATTTCCCTCTGTGAGACCCACATATCTCTTTGATGAAGCTGTGTTATAAGCGTTCGTAGAATTTACGGTGGCTTCATAAATAATGGCCTCGGTCACACCGGCTTCATTTAGCAGGACAAGTCATTATCCCTGCAGGAACAGTCGGCTTCATGTTGTTGTTTTACATTGTGTGTAATTATGTTTTTAAAATTTGGGGTTAGACTAAAATAAATTTCTAGGTTATGCCTATTAAAGTGTTTCCGATATTTACGATGTATTGGAAAATGTCTATCTATAAGAGACAAGAAATATCTACCTATATGAAAGGTCACTTCGATAGAATAAGGGGATGTGAACCAGATAATTTTCTTGTGTCTGTTTTCTTTTCTTTATTTCTGGCCTAATAGTAGTTGTGTAAGCTATTTCTTCTTTAAAGCCACAAGCGTTAAGGGCATTGTTGTATGGTGGGGCAGCATTACTAAATATATATATATATATATTGGAGGAGAACTTCTCCTACCAATATTGTTAACTAAATTCTGAATGAAACACAATGAGTGTGAGAAGAGTAAAGAAACTACATCAATATAACTACGTCTATCGTTGGGCTTTCTATGGATTTTGTAAATATTCCTTTGCAAAACCTAATTATTAAAGTGGAAAAATTACCGTAAAAGCTAACCCTTCATTTTTTCAAATATATAGGATTTTCTATTTTTTATGCTTATATATATATATATATATATATATATATATATATATACACACACCAATATATCAATTTATTTATATACACATATA
>NC_068987.1:92123953-92124515 GCF_001194135.2 Octopus bimaculoides
TATATATATATATATATATATATCAACACTGTATGTTAATTTTCATATAGGTATCCATGTATATATATATATGTGTAGATACGTACACACATGTACACATGCACAGACATACACATTTACATATATGTAAGTGAATATGTAAGTGTTTCTGTGTGCATAAGTATACACACACACACACACATATATATTGTCATCCACATGCGGACATATATAGCCATACACATAGACACTCTCATATATATCTGTAAATGTCATCCAGTTATTCCTCATTCTAATTTTGATTCGGTGGGAGATATGATGGGTCAGCAGTTGACCTCATTTAGTTCTATAAACAACAGTATCACTACCACCACAACTAGCAAATTAATTAAACACACGTAGATGTTTGCCTTGCTTAAACATCAATATTTACTTTATCGTGACATTTGCTTTTAATAATAAGCAAGTGGTCGCGCTTACACGACGTTCGATTCTACAGTGTAGAGAAGTCGAAGCTTTCATGGAGTGAGTGTATGTGCTTGTGTGTGTGTGTGTGTGTGTGTGTGTGTGTGTGTGTGTGTGT
>NC_068987.1:92124900-92125556 GCF_001194135.2 Octopus bimaculoides
TATATATATATATATATATAAATGTATGTAGAGACACACATATACATACATATACATTCATCTATAGATGCAAATATGTACGCATGCACACACACTCATATGCAAGAGAGAGGGAGAGAGAGAGAGAGAGAGAGAGAGAGACAGAGCGAGAGAGAAAGAGAGAGAGAGAATGAAAGAAAAAGAGGTGGCAAAGAACAGAATAGGGTAGCTCTGGGGGAGTTCGAGTTGCTTTCCCAGAGATTGACAATAACGTGGAGGGATGTATGGTTGGGAGGGGAGAAAGTAAAAGACGTGATGATGAATGAAGAAAATTTAGATAAGAAAACGAGGCGAAAGGAAGGAAACAAAGACGATACATGCGATTATGCTGATGTTAAACTTGATGCTGATGTTGACTTTTTTGTCCCTGCCATCGGTGAAGATGGTGATGTTGTGGATGATGATGATTATATTTGTGGTTGAATGACAATGATGGCAGTGTGGACACTGATAACAATGAGGGTGATTAAGTTGGTGGCATTTCTCAGAATGAAACTATGCAAAAGATGAATGCAAAATTGGATGAAAGGAATAAAACATGAGCGAAATCGTTTACAAAAATAAAATATTTAAAAGTAAATAACATCTAGGGTATTGGTGTATATATATGTATATAT
>NC_068987.1:92126430-92127287 GCF_001194135.2 Octopus bimaculoides
TATATATATATATATATATATATATATATATATATATATATATATATCAGAGATGGAGGTGGAAATATCACAAAAATAAATATAAGACATTTCAATTTGGATATGATTTAATAAAATGATTTTAGGATTATATAAAGAAAATGTAAAGAAATTATATAAATATATGTATATACAAGATTATTCAAGAACAAGTGTGTTTGAGAAAATAATAGAGACTGCTTACACAGACTAGAAAGAAACTTCTGCTACAAAAGTTAAGGACGTTCTGATGATAAATTTATAATTAAAAAAAAAGTCTTTTTTATACTTAGTAAAACAGTATTGAGTAATTTTCACAGAAACCTTTAAATAAACATATATAGGCGTAGATGTGAGGTAAGATGCTTGCTTCCCACTGCCCTTGTGGCAAATCTCATGAAATAAAGATGCTTGCTTCCCAATCACATGGCTCCGTGTTCAGTTCCACTGCGTGGCACCTTGGTCAAGTGTCTTCTACTATAGCCTCGGGCCGACCAAAGCCTTGTGAGTGGATTTGAATGTGTGAGTATGTATGTGTGTTTGTATATCTTTGTGTGCGTTAAAGTGCATTTTATCTACTGTTATTTAGCCCTAGGAAGCAGCACCGCTTCCTGTCGTCCTTTTAAATGAAAATTACGAAATGTAAACGACATCAACAGATCATTGTTAACGGATTACGAAAGTACTTTCAAACCTGGTTCCAAACTTATCTTTTACTTAAGGATTGGTTAAATGTCTTAAATCACATTTGAAAAGAATCCTACTTTATTATTTATTCTCTTCACTGACTTATACCGTGACAATAACATTAAACTACTTGTTTAATATATATATATATA
>NC_068987.1:92127478-92128980 GCF_001194135.2 Octopus bimaculoides
ATATATACATTCCTATCAGTGATACGTGTTTTGATAATGTTTTGATGGTAGGAACATTTGGGAGGTTACACTTGTATTGTTTGTGTGAGTTTCAGTCAATCTGGTACCAAATACGTCGTTTGTTCTCGCTCTTTAAACACTACTCCTTAAGGAATTATTAACCAGATTATAACATCTAATCATATTAGTTTCCTTTAGGGGACAAAAATGTTCTTTTTACTATTTTCCGTTAATGGAAGGAATAATTTCGTATACAACTAATTATCACGGAAAAAGACAGTGTTGTTTTACTGTTACTGGCCTGTGTTTAAAAAAGAATATTAAAGATAGTAACAAAGCGCTCGAAGGCTGCCTGCTTCTAATTTTTTTTTTATTGAATGCAAAATGTGAAATAGGATTGCAGAAGGATTACATTTGAACAGCAACATACCAAGTTGTGTATAAAATTAATGAGTAGCATGAGAATAATTACACGAGTCTATGATGGTTTCCTGCAACCAATAGTTTCCTGTTCTTGGTTTAAATAAAACTTTTCTTCCTTTGCACATCTCTTATACAGACATATATTCGGATGTCTATCTATCTATCTATATATCTATCTATCTATCTATCTATCTATCTATCTATCTATCTATCTATCTATCTATCGTCTGTCTGTGTGTGTGTTTAATAAGAGACCGCAAGGGGAACTCTTCAGCAGGTTAAGACCAGTTCAGTCCCCCCTACCCCACTGATACAAAGCGTACAAGCGAAGGGGCGAAACCATTGCGACCCTGAGAAATTTGCTGACGGATATAGAAGGCTTTAAAGCATTACAATGGTTTTAGACGAGCTTGCAAAATCTCTGAGTACTTGCTGCAGTTTCCGCTTGGGGCAAAGCATTTCTGAAGTTCCTTTCACGTCTGAGGACGTGTGCTTATGTCGTAATCCTGGATTTTTTTCTACCTTTCCTTATTAATCTCGCAAGCTCAGCCAAAATATCGTAGCATTGTTCACAAATTCAGTATTAAGCAACTCACACATGAAGACTCACATACAGATACATACACACGTATGTATGCATATATTTACAGATGTTAGATTGAGATAATCAATTGACTATCGGATAAAATGCATTGCGTCTTATCTCGTGGATTTTTATCTACTGAGTACAAATCTCACCGAGTCAATATTGCTTTCATCATCTGCGATCAATGAAATATAGAAACGATCTATTATGGGAGCAATGGCATTGATGGGACCATCCATAAAGATTGCTGGCCTCGTGTCTAATTAAAAACCATGATGTGACATTGGTCTCTGGGAGACGCAGGACATGGCAGCGATGATGAGGGACAAGAACCACCGGAGAGAACTCGTTCATGGATCTCGGGAATTTTACCCGTTTTAGATAGATGAGTGCGTGTGTGTTTGTGTGTGTATATACTTATAAATGTTTAAACATGGAAAGATGGAGAGAGAGAGAGAGAGAGAGAGAGAGAGAGAGAGAGAGAGAGAGAGAG
>NC_068987.1:92129413-92130255 GCF_001194135.2 Octopus bimaculoides
ATACATATATATATATATATATTATTGTATCAAGGGTGATTACTTAAGTAACGGCTCACGCTGTAATGGGACTCTAAATTCAAAATAATTCAATAAATGGAACTCTACACACTGAAATCGGGAGAATGAAACATAGAAGAGGTACCTTTACAAAAGGTTTAGTCGTATATCATTAATGTATTTTATATTTGTGGAAAAAAATTATATACTTTGCATTAATTTTTTCCTCAATTTTTTCCTCAATTGGTTTTTCCTCAATTTTTTCCACAATTGGCTACTTGATAAATCTTATATAGATCTTATATATAAGGATCGAGGATTAAGAGGAAAGCTAGTGGTAAATATTAAAAAACAAATTTCAGGGATAATAGTGGTTTATTGAGACGGAAGGATTTTTCTTATCGGAGTACGATAAATTGAAAAAAGTTCTATTTATATTTCAAAGTAGGCAACCAGGGTTGCCGGGTATGCGGATAAGAATACAAGAGCTATGGAATGGAGTAGTTAAGATCCGGGCTACATGTGTTTCATATTGAGCGGAATGTCGGAAGTGGTAAATATCGAAGCGAGGTGTATACCGCAGGCTGCTGTTCAGACCAAGGATATCATGATTAAATGAAAGTTTACATTGTCGCAAGGAAGATTCAATCAGGTTCATTCTGATTGAATCTTCCTTACCTTTCATGTAAACTTTAATGTAAATTTCCATTTAATCCTGATTTCCCTGGCCTGAAAAGCAGCCCGCGGTATACACCTTACTTGGACATTTACCACTTTTGAGGTTCCGCTCAATATGAAACATATGTAGCCCGGATCTTAATTACTCCATTCCTTAACTCATG
>NC_068987.1:92130533-92131426 GCF_001194135.2 Octopus bimaculoides
ATATATATATATTTATACACACATATGATGGGCTCTTCTGCCGAAGACGACGTATGAATGTTCAGCTTTTGCCGAACAACCGGCGCAAGTGATATGCTTATAGTGATCGATTGTATGTGCTGAACATGAGCTAACTCTCTCCATCAAAATGGACGTTGTCTGAACAATGTGCCGCGCGTCAGATGTCGAAATGTTTGTTCACAGAGCAACTTCAGATGAAGCGTTTTGCTTAAGAACACAACGTACCATTCGGTCCAAGAATTTGAAACCACGATTTAGCAATCGTGAGAGCAATATCCTAAGCATTAGACTATGCGCCCTCACACACACACACACACACGTATATATGCACACACAAATATATATATATGTCCCGTAGAAAGCGAGCGAGTGATAGAGAGAGAGAGAGAAAGAGAAAGTGTGAGTGAGAAATGTCTGTATATAAATGAAGATAGTGCATCAAATATTAATAATGTCCTCCAACAGGTTCTGCTTCTGTATAAGAAGCAATAAAGAGGAGAAACCCTCATAACGTTTGAGTGGAAGATATTTTGGTAGCTGTTTCTCTATTCAGGCGCATAATCAAAGTAGTCTTTTAATTAGTAGCTATATATCCGGTTGTTTGCCTGTCTTTCTGTCGGCCTAATTATCGTTCCATTTCTCTATCATGGCATATACACGTATACATACATACATACATACATACATACATACATACAATCAAACATATATATATATATATATATGAATATATATGTATGTATATAAATATATATATATACATATATATGTGTGTGTGTATATAAGTATATACGTATATATACATATGTATATAGAAATATATATATATATATATATATATATATATATATATATATATATATATATATATA
>NC_068987.1:92132824-92135049 GCF_001194135.2 Octopus bimaculoides
CAATCTTAACAAGTGACAACATTCTATGATATATATAAAGGAGAACGTAACATACCGAGCACTTCATACTTTCGGTAATCTTTTGAATATTATTGAACGTCAGCACGGATATTTGCCTGTCTATAAGCGCTCAAGTACGTAAGCTTACATTTATGCATGTATGTATGCATGCATTATGTATGCATGCATGTATGTGTGTATGTGTGAATGTATACATGAATGTCATTTTTCAGTTTTAAGATTTCTTGCCAAATAGAGAAAAAGGTGGTTTCTAACCTAGATCCCATGTTACTTCATTGGAATTTTAACATTAATGACTGGGTATTTTTGTATGTATGTATGTATGTATGGATGGATGGATGTATGTATGTATGCATGTATGTATGTACGTACGTATGTATGTATGGATGGATGGATGCATGCATGCATGCATGAATGGATGGATGGATGGATGGATGGATGGACGGAAATTTAGTGTTTTGATCAGTATTTTGCTCATTTGCATTCTCAAATGCAGAGAATTTTCTTGAAAAGCACTCGTGTATTTTGTGTATTGGTGCCATACATACATACATACATGATGTTGTTGGCACTCCGTCGCATACGACGTCGAGGGTTCCAGTTGATCCAATGAACGGAACAGCCTGGCTGAGCACTCCACAGACACGTGTACCCTTAACGTAGTTCTCGGGCATATTCAGCGTGACACAATGTCACAAGGCTAACCCTTTGAATTACAGGCACAACAGAAACAGGAAGTAAGAGTGAGAGAAAGTTGTGGTGAAAGAGTACAGCAGGGTTCGCCACCATCCCCTGCCGGAGCCTCGTGGAGCTTTAGGTAATTTCGCTCAATAAACACTCACAATGCCCGGTCTGAGAATCGAAACCGCGATCCTATGACCGCGAGTTCGCTGCCCTAACCACTTGGCCATTTAACCTCCACACATACATACATATATACATACATACATACGTACGTACATGCATACAAATATACTTACATATATGTGCATATGTGTATACGTGTGCCACACATAGAAGCTGTCACAGCATCGGGCATCCCAGATAAGGTCCCTGCTACTACGAAACGGGAAAAGTGACACGACGTCAGGTCTTTTACCGACCCATCTGTCTAACTCTGATGATGGCTCGAGCAGGGAAGTGAAGCTTACAGCATCTAGGACATGCTTTATGATCTCATTGAGAGAAGCATGTGTGGGAGATGGCCATCACTATAATGGCATGGCATGAGGTGGAGGCCAAGAAATTCCACAATGGTTCTGTAGCGGCATTCATGAGACTCACAGATGTGGAGGTCAAACCTAAAGGAAATACTGATTTGTGTGTGTGTGTGTGTGTGTGTGTGTGTGTGTGTGTGTGTGTGTGTGTGCGTGCGTGCGTGCGTGTGTGTGTGCATGTGTGTGTGTGCGTGCGTGCCTGTGTGTGAGTGTGTGTGTGTGTGTGTGTGTGTGTGTATGTGTGTGTGTGTGTGTGTGTGGTACATGTGCATGCATGATCGTATATGTGTAGGCACGTATGTAACTTTTCTCTTCTTGATTTGATTTCAGAATTAAATTTTGATTGGTCACGTGGTTGGTAGCAAGGATGTAAAAGCAAATATTCAAACAATGGACTGTTTTCATCGTTGTCCTTTATCATTTGCACTTTAATTTACTCTTTAAATATTAAGAAATAGTACTGATGTGGCGGTGTCCATCATAGAAAGACAAGAGGAAGTCAGGAACCCCCTCTTTTCTTTCTCTGCTGGACAGATCCTTACACTTGATCCTAACTTATGAAATAAAAACTTTGTTTACAATCCATAATGCATCAGATCTTCGTTTTCAATTCATATAAACAGACAGTTTCATAAATTTCACAAATATTTCTCGTCTTCGGTTTTTCTTTCTCGATTTATATATTTTTTTTCGGTTCACTGAAAGATGATTACGTCGAGACCTGAAGAAAACCCAAATCAAAGGAAAAAAGTTATCGAAAAAGTAGTCGTTACGTTCTGACTTCAAATGCGCCCAGGGACATCTTTCCACGCTTTGATATTGATAAAATATTACTAGAGCATTAGGGGTCGATATAATCGACTGATGCCTTGTCGGTATTGTTGCAGTGTTATGACTGAAACGAATGCTGTTTTAAATATAGGGATATACATACATACACACATACATACATACATACATATATATATATGTATATATATATATATA
>NC_068987.1:92135070-92143609 GCF_001194135.2 Octopus bimaculoides
ATACATACATACATATATATATATGTTTGTATGTGTTTGCGTGTCTGGTGTTCCGGTATTTCTTTGTGTCGGCAAAGTAAAGACATTTCAATAGAGTAAATATTTATATCTTCTCTTGCTTCTGTATTTTTGTTTTGTGACATTCAGATGCAAAATAAATTTGCTAGCATATTAAATAAAATGCGTTAAGATCCTTCTCCTGAGTTGCTGCTTTCTGGGTCCAATTCCCGCTAATTACAAGCTTGTATTTTGTATTTGCGGTGTAATAAATAATGTACCAACCTAGTAGTGGGGAGTTTTTTGCTTCTTTCAAATGAGATGTCACATCTTTCATGCTTCATTGAGTGAAGATTATGATTGTCAGGAAGTGACGATGCTTGCAGCTACAGTTGTAACTAAAAGAATTAGCGAGACCATGGTAAAATTAGTATCGTTCCGAAGTGAGGGCTATAGTAATTATAGGCTAAAAAAAAGGAGCATCAGACACGGAGAGTAACCGCAATTAATGGGGCGATATACAGTTTAGATTTTTGCGAATGATAAACGTGATTGTAAGTTCAAATGCAGTATCTTGCACCCGAATGTGTCCGTTAGCATTTTCTCTGAAGCTAATCTAAGAAACAATACAAGTATTCGGAAAATTAGTCTTTTAAGAGATTAGGAAGTTGACTAATGTCTTTTTATTAAGAGTTTATTTCCACTGTGCCTCATATATTCCCGTTTAAGGATAGTATTTACTACTTGGGCTTCTGTTGCTCACGGTCAGAAATCCTATTTTACTCCATTATCAAAAGCGAGGTCCATTTTTTGGAAACAGCACGATTACACTATTAAGCTTCTGAAAAAAGAGGTAGGCCTTTCATTCAGCTGCCTCCGCTCACTGTTCTCTCTCTCTTCCTCTGTTTTTCCGACTCCTTCCCGAAAGAGGAGCCTTCCTGCATCTTTCTCAAACCTATGTTATAACAACTATCCTGTTCAATTTGCACCTTCTTCCTAAATGCTTTGCTTTATTTATCCTCAAATGAGGACACAGCGCTGACATAAGAAGAGTACACTGCGTCCCAAATTATTAGACAAATCAACCTTCTCTTAATAAATGAATGTATATTTGTTCAAAACCAGTTATTTTCCACTGACTGTTGGCAACAACTATCTATGCACATTCTGTTTGAATAAATCGGATCTGCGCAGACGTCAACAAATGGGGGCCATTTTGTGACTGGGCAACATTTTCACCGACACAAATTATTAGACAAGTATAATAAAAATGATAATTGTGTCAGAAAAAAACATTTATTTAATTCAACAGCAAAGGTTTAACAAAAGTTATTCATAAAGGACTTAATGGTAAACATAATAATACGTCGGAATGAAAATAATAATGAAAATAATCATTTGATTATGATGTCATACATCTCTTAATGTTTGATGTATGGTCCTCCACAAGCAATAACCTTCCTTACACGCTGATCCATTGAATTTATCAAGGTGATGATATCCTCTTGTGTCATGCTTTGAGCAGCATCTACAATAGCACCCCAGAGAGCAACTTTACTCGAAAACTGTCGTTCATCTTGGTAATCACGCCTCTTCAGGACACTCCACACGTTCTCGATCGGGTTTAAGTCAAGGGAACAAAGTAGCCATGTCATCAAACGATCTCCAGGGAAGCCTATTTGCAGCAGGTATTCCTTAGAATTCTTCGCTGCCTGAGACGGGGAATTATTTTGCACGAAGACCAGCTTTCTTTTGAATGAAAGTCTTTTTGAAATACGGTTGGAAATTAAGAGAGTAACGCCTGTTTTCTATGTTATCTTAATGCCATTTCGGACTTTCCATGGCTCAACCATCATACCACCAACGATGCCAGCCTAAAAAATAATTCCACCTCCCCCTGTTGGCATCTCAAACGATGAGGACGGTTTCCACTGAATGATACCCATCATTTACTGTAGCCATCTGGTTCATCAAGGGTAGCGCGGCAATCGTCAGTGAGCAGACCTATTGAAAAGCCTATCTTCATGTATACTTCTGCCCATGTCAGTCTCTTCTGCTTATGAACAGCCTTTAGAGAGAGCCTAGTAACAGGGTTAACATTCCTGGCTACTGGCATCAAAAGGCGACACCTGGTAGTTTTCGATACGTCTCTTCTGCCACAATTTCGAAGACTTCTCCACTTCTGTACAACTTCCCTTTTCATAAGTGACAAAGTACGGTTCAAAGCAACCCTCGTCTTGCCCTTATATAGGAGACTACACAAATTTCTTCACTGTTTGGTCAACACTTCCCAGTTTCTTGATATTTCTATGGCTGTTTTTCTTTTTCAAAGTTTTGACACGGTGGTAAACTTCTCATTCGAGGGAAGATCACGTTTCTGACCCATAATGACACTTAAATTGAGTACCTGTCTAATAGTTTGGGACTACATAACTGTTACTGCTACATGATAATGGCGGCCGTTTGCTTTCTTCTGTGCAGATCCGAATTGTTTTAACAAAATGTGCTCAGATAATTATTGCCAACAGTCAGTAGGAAAACAACTGGTTTTGAATGAATCTACATTTATTTATTGTGAGAAGGTTGATTTGCCTAATAAGGTGGGACGCAGTGTATGATCTACAATAGTGGTTAGGTCTTGCAGGTCCTTAAAAACCCTGACGTTTGTTTCACTCCTGAAGGATACTGGTCCGAAATGTGACGGAGAGACAACAGTCAGCCATTGTTGTTATTTTACTCGTATATAACGCTACCATGTGAAGGCAATGGCCATGCGAAGACACGTGGCTTAGTGGCTAGGATATTCGGCTCATGATCGAAAGGTCGTGAGTTCAATTCTCAGCGACGTGTTGTGTCTTTGAAAAAGACACTTTGAATTTCAAAAGGCCGGTCTTGTCACACTCTGTGTCACGCTTAATCTCTTTGAGAACTACATTAAGAGTACACTTGTCCGTGTAGTGCTCAACCACTTGCACTTTAATTTCATGAGCATGCTTTTCCGTTGATTGAATCAGCTGAGACCCTCTTCGTCGTAACCGACGGAGTGATCCCATATAACGCTACCAAACTCTCAGTAAGTGTATGAAGTATCAACTCCACCTATCAATTCGTCCCTGGTGGCAAGGAAGGGGCAAAAATATGCTCTTCTGTCAGCCTACTTGAAAATAAAAGTAGAAAAAGAATTTGTAGTGCGTATAATCTACACAAAAGACTAAACTCTAAAATAAACGGGGGTAACAATTAAATGAAGTTCCACAAGAAAGAAAATCAGATGTATAATCTAGAGGATATACACCACTAGACAACAATGCCATACGCACATGAAGGATAAGCACTTTCATCTCGTGGCTTAGTAGAAACTTGCAAAAAACTGTTGCGAACATGGTTATGATAAAATAACAGCATTATTATTATTATTATTATTATTATTATTATTATTATTATTATTATTAACATCATCATCAGTTGTAGTAGTATTCGTAATAGTAGTAGTAGTAGTAATGACTGTAGTTTCTCATACGTTTTCTTTCTATAAATCTGTGTAAATATCTATTTCTGTGTACGTATCTGTTCTTGCGTTTGTGTATATTTCTACATTTCTCTTAGCCAACTATAATTTATTTCTGTTACTTTCCCCAATAAATGCCCTCAGGATGTACTATGATTCTTGAAGATATAGGCATGGAAGTTGCTTTTAGATTTTATGTTCTAACACCCCGGAGTTTTGTTAGAACTTAGTTATCTAATACCTCCCATTGATAATTTCTATTTTATTTTTCACTTTCTTAACATCGGTAACCTGATAATAATTCATACCTTTCAATCATTTCTAAAGCATTCTAAACAACCTCAAGATATGATAGATTGAATACGCATAATATGAATTTTTCCCTTGGGTTCTCTAAATTTCACTGAAGTACCAAATAAATTTCAACTACTTTATACTAGAGTAATTTAACGATTAAATGTGAAACATTTAATTTTCATAAGATCTTAAGAACATTACTTTATTCATAACATCAACTAGATTATTATTTATATTTACCCTAAGCGCCGTAGGCAATGAGCTCACAGTAACGATGGTATTCTACAGGATGTAGAATACATCTCTTGCAACTGTATCTTTACTATTTCTTTGATTTCTTGAAAGCAGGTTGCCCAGTATTCTTTATTACACTCTACAATCGTCCTTCCAGCACACGTTTGTCTACAGACGTCTATATTCAGATAATGAAACTGATTATATATCTATAAAATCTATGAATTACAGCAGTTTCTGAAGGTCTGAAATAGTTATAAACTGCGTCTGATTTCTTTACTCTGATGCAAAAAAAAAAAAAAATTCAAGTTATTCTAAGAATTCTCAAACAAATACACCCTTGCCTCCGGTAACGAATAAGCTTTTGAGTAGAGCTTCAGGGGAAATTTAAGCATGGAGTGATGGACTTTGAAAATCAAGTTGTCAAATGCAGTGTTCGGGAAAAGCAGAATGCAGATTTAAAACCAATATCAAATTAAAGGAACGGAAATTCGAGTTTGGAGTGTAATATGAACGCAGGTTCCTCTTGTCAGCTTAACACATAGTAAGCTGGGCCTTGGTCCTGCTACAAAACTCGTAAATATATAATATAACATCAGGTTTCTTAGATTGGTCTCTGTGCAACATATGAATGCCATCTTATCTATCACATAGTGGCGTTGTCAATAACTGAACGAGCGAACCCGAAAACCCGGCCTGGTTTGCTAGAAACAGGTGTAAATGGAAAATTACCAGAAGAGTATATTATAGGTAGCTGAGTCTTATATATTGCGTTAGCAAAGCAGGAGCAAACATGAGGAAGAATCTCATGGAAACAGGACATTTAATGCATCATATTGTAGTTACGTACGTAACATGTATTCCGGTGTGTGTGTGTCTATGTCCCCATGTAAGTATACCTTAAGTGTTAAACTATGGCAAGGGGGAATCACACCTATGTTGCACACTTCAAGGAATTCATTGACCAGTATCAATGCTTTTGTTTGATAAAGTAAGCGCCAGTTTAGATTATACATTTGGGAGGACAGAGTGCAGTTAATACTGTATAAACGGAATTTACACAAATTAAAACATTTTTCTGCACGCTGCTCACTAGGAAACAATCAGTTTTTAAGAATTCTGTTTGTTATCACTGAAGCATTCTGAGTCGAACACGAAAGAGAACTCCACAACATCCATAGTTTCTCGCTTCGAAGAGTACACGATAATCGAAGTATAAAGGAAAGCAATAGTAGCTCGTCGTCCGTTCTGTTGCATTTTCTTGTTTGCTCAAATAGAGGCACAACATTTAGTGGTTTATGCATGAACGTGAGCTATACCAATTTGTTGAAAATATTACTAGAATGCAGAAAATAAATAAATTCAGAGTAATTTGTACATAAACACACACATACACAAAATATTAATACGTGTTTTTAAAACAAACGAAATTGTGCTATACATGATTACCTAAGGATAGAAATTTTATTACCTTTATGGTAGATAACAAAAGAGAAAAATCTTAAGTATGTATATTCTATGCATCTCTTTTGTTCCTAAATTTCGCCTTCAAGCTTCTAAACCCGCCAAATATTATAAACAACTACTTATCACGCTTGCAGGTGAATTTAGAGTACAATTTAACACTTAGTCTTCTTGAGATAGATAGAACATAATGCAAGTTGATGCTACCATCTTGGTTACACCTAACAAAGAATACGTGAGAGACAGCTGTTCTGAACCTTAGGTAATTTGTGTTATTTTATACTTCACCACACTCGGAGCCCTCCTCTGCGTTGGATATTAAGTCTAGTGTCGACTGTGGAATACGTACCATGAGTGTACTTCAGTGTGACTGTGCGTACACGTTGCGTATCCGGTCAGTATTTGTGAATGTGGGCATAAATGGTGGGACAAATTCGCATTCACTTTAAGAAGAACATGTGTGTCCGTACACATTGATAATGCGCTGGTTCACTATCATTGTCCCCGACTCTCAACCTTGGTGCCTTTGCTATTTTAGTACCACACACACACATGCGCGCGCACGTATTATTTTGCACTTTCACTTTTACACTTGTTTCAGTAATTTGACTGCGGCCATGCTGGAGTAGCACATGGAAGGGTTTTAGTTGAACACATCGACCTCAGGTCTTAGATTTTAAAGCCTAGGGTTGGATAAAAGCATATGCTACAATGGTACGTCTAACAAAACAGGTGTCACTAAAGAATATTACAACCGAATAAAGAAAATTTGAACCTCAGAACTCTATGTTTGAAGTGCCAGTACTCATACCGACATTTGGGTTTCTTGACTGGACCCTTGACAGGGCGCTTGATGTACTGGACGCTTCATTAGACACTTGATGAGATCCGATCCATTGATGTGAAAATTTAAAGAATACTAACCAGTACAAATAATCTCCAAATGAACAGTGACGTAGACCGCCTCTACCTAAAACGAAAACAAGGTAGTAGAGGCTTAACATCATTCCAAAATGCCCTTGAATGTCGTATCATATCCCTTCGGCTGAACTACTAAGAAATCTGCAGTTGCTCTATCCAGATTACAACTTCAGCCTGTAATTATTAGGGCACTGGGATATGTAACATGCTGTCTAAATAGCAATCTCGAGAAATTAGTCTTCACAAAAGCAGAAGGGAGAAAGTTGATTTGAAGACTACAACCCCACACCATCACTTGAACTGTAAACATCTGCAAAACTTTCCAGAAGTTTAACATTTAAGTATATATGAGCATATCTCGATACGCAACTATATGCACGAGGAGACACACATAAAACAAAACATAAATCTGCCCCTATACACACACACACATTGGAGAAAATTGAATAATATCATGTACTTAGTGTATTATTTGCCTTTCTGAAATCTGATTTTTTACTTATACAATTATCAGAAACAATTATGGCACCAATTAAATTAATTCACACACTAGTGTTTAATATTTGTAATATAACGATCAAATTGTT
This sequence comes from Octopus bimaculoides, assembly GCF_001194135.2. Taxonomy (NCBI): domain Eukaryota; kingdom Metazoa; phylum Mollusca; class Cephalopoda; order Octopoda; family Octopodidae; genus Octopus; species Octopus bimaculoides. The sequence goes on from NC_068987.1 coordinate 92,142,079, forward strand.
GCAGGAATGAAGTAAACTTGACTGAAGTGGAACAGTATGAGTCAACATTGTAATGGACTCTGAATGGTTGAAGAAGAAAATCAACGCAATTTGGTTTGAGCACAAATGAATACTATTTCTACCGCCAATCTCATTTCATAAACATACATCCTTCTGATGTTTTGACATCAATATACGTCATAAAACTGCTGATTCAGACACAGGTTCGAGCTAGTTTATTATAGTTGTGTCGATAAGTTTTTAGGAATAAGATAAATATGATATCTATCTATCTATCTATCTATCTATCTATCTATCTATCTATCTATCTATCTATCTGTCTATCTATCTATCTATCTATCTATATATATATATATATATATATATTCATGTATATAAATAAATACACATACATACATACATACATACATACATGTATATATGTTTGTACGTTTTGTGTGTAAATTAACTAACCAAATGATTGAAGTAATACCTAACAGAGAAACTGCTATATCTAAGCCTCAACGAGCAATTTTATTCACTACCATTTTTTTCCAGTGGGATTTCCTAATTTCAGAAATTCAGTCAACAATTACCACATATTTATATTTAAGGTTTATTCCGAAAACGAATAAAAAACTTCTTCTATTGTCTGGATATATTTTATTAATTCAAAAGTAATTAACTCTGAAGTGAAATGAAAAATAGAATTAAATGTTGAAATTCATTTAATCAGATGATCTCTTATATCAACCTACCTTAAATCCTGAAAACAATTATGAATGTTAATTACCCTGAAGCTAATTTCCTATATTAATTTCTCTGATTAGAGAGAGATTCATAGATATAATTAAACGGAACACAACACACAAGGTATCACAGATGGAAATATAAAGCCCACACAAATAATATTTGAACTCAAAGTGTAGCGATATAGATGGAATAAAAAACACATCTAAAGTTTTAGCTAGTGAACAACACTGATGTTTCTGCCACTCCACTGATTTTCCATAGCATAATATTAAGTCCCTCTTAGATTTCCATCTATCTAGATTCCCCACATTTCGATTAATTCAACAAATCGCAGTGAGTAAATAAGCCAGGTTTATTTCGATCCATCTAAATGACCATATCAGCCTTTCCAAACTTAACAAATCTATTTTCTTTTCACTCCAACAAATTTCTCATTCATTCATCCATCATTCAATGCACAATTTCTTCAAGCTATCTATATAATCGGCTATACAGTGATATATCATGCTTCCGGTGTATCTACTATTCAGGCCATACATACAAGCATCCATAAATCCATCCACATACGTCCATCTCTATATCCAGCCCTTCAACGATCTATCAATCCATGCAGACATCTCACCATCACTCCAGCGATTCACTTCAACCACTCATTAATCAAATCTATTTATCTATCTATCTATCTATCTATCTATCTATCTATCTATCTATCTATCTATCTATCTATCTATCTATGTCTGTTTCTCGATCTGTCTCATTCTCTCTCTCTCATTCGTCTCTCAATATATGTATGAATGTA
>NC_068987.1:92143619-92144492 GCF_001194135.2 Octopus bimaculoides
TATATATATATATATATATATATATATATATCAACACACACACACACACACACACACACATACACATACATATATACATACATATACGTATATGAATAGTATGTATGTGTGTTTGATTATGTATGCACGTGTGCATATGTTTGTGGGCGTGTAAGCGTGCGTGTGCATAATGCATATTATGCATATCGCTGATTTTACAAAGTAAATGAAATTTTATACAGAGTGTATTCCATAAAGATCATTGGCTGAAACTCGACCGCTACCTCCTCAGGAATAGCCGCAGCAGTTTATTCAAACATTATTCTTGTAATGCTGGTGAGAGACTTGGATTTTGCATTAGCGTATTAAAACCATGGAAGTAAGTATATAAAATTTCATACTAAAATTGATGGTGTTACCCTAATATTCGCAGAAAATGCTAAGTTTGATGAATTTTTGAAATGTGGCTGATTCCAGGAACTGTTTAAAATTTACAGAAAAGTCATTCCAATACTAACCAGATTTCATAGTTTATCAATTTTCTCATATCGTTTTGATTAGACCCAAGGGAAATAACACACATCTAATGCTGAATATCAATAGGTAATGAGCTATGACACCATAAACTTATTTCTCTAATGCAACACCGGAAATTCTAGGCGCCATTGTAAAAAAAAATTCACAATATATATATTGTTAGATTCTCTTGTTGAATAGTTGTCTATTATCATTTGATGATTTTCCAGATATTTTTCTGGATATGAAATTTGAAATCAAATGTCGTTGTATAATCACTAATAGGGTCATACGAATAAATATTTCAATATTCTTTATGATTTGAGCATTCTTAATTTGCTGATGGCTATGCAGCCTTATATATATATATATATATAT
>NC_068987.1:92145293-92145838 GCF_001194135.2 Octopus bimaculoides
AAATCACAGAATATCTGTCTGTCTGTCTGTCTGTCTGTCTATCTATATGTAGTTTGCACCTGAAAGACAATACTTTCAGGTATTCAGTGACGCCTCCATGCCCTCCAATTTTAAGACTATAAGATTTAAAATTTGTATCAATTTTATATTTACTCGCTCTGAAGTTGATGAAATATCTATTTGTACATTATTTACATTTGACTGATATTCGTCCTCATCTTGTTTGTTGTTAGCACAACATTTCGGCTGATATACTCTCCAGCCTTCATCAGGTGTCTTGGGGAAATTTCGAATCTGGTTTCTCATTCATAAGGTACTTTTCGATGTCGTTGTCGTCGTCGTTGTTGTTGTTCATGTTGTTGTTGTTGTTGTTGTTGTTGTTGTTGTTGTTCTTCTTCTTCTTCTTCTTCTTCTTCTTCTTCTTCTTCTTCTTCTTCTTCTTCTTCTTCTTCTTCTTCTTCTTCTTCATCTTCTTCTCATTATCATCATCATCATCATCATCATCGTCATCATCATTATTATTATTATTATTATTATTATTATTA
>NC_068987.1:92146042-92146507 GCF_001194135.2 Octopus bimaculoides
GGTTGGGCATAAATATAGGATATTTCCAGAGAAGTACTCAACCCGAGTTCTGTCGGACACGTACCGAAATTCTTCAGGTGTAGAAAATCCTGGTTTCACGACGGTAATACCGTTGTGTGAGTTTAGCAAAGAGTAAAATATAATCCGAATAAGAAGAGAATGAAATATTCTCTAAAAGTTCGTGAGAGATCTACCTGGGGTGGAGGTAGGTGCCTTCAAATGAAAACTGGATCTCCTCCAATCAAAAGTTCCGGATGAACATATCTCGCGACAAGAAACGCTGATGACGTGGTGAGCTGGCAGAAACGTTAGTACGCCGGGTGAAATGCTTAGCGGTATTTAGTCTGCCGTTATATTCTGAGTTCAAATTCCACCAAGGTTGATTTTGCCTTTCATCCTTTTCGGGGTCGATAAATTAAGTACCAGTTACGCACTGGGGTCGATGTAATAGATTCAATCCCTTTG
>NC_068987.1:92146517-92149286 GCF_001194135.2 Octopus bimaculoides
CGATAAATTAAGTACCAGTTACGCACTGGGGTCGATGTAATAGATTCAATCCCTTTGTCTGTCCTTGTTTGTCTCCTCTATGTTTAGCCCCTTGTGAGCAATAAAGAAATAAGATGATGGTAGCTGCCCATCAACTCCCTCATTCACCAAATACCAAATGTCAGATGAGGTTCCAGGTAGTGAAATTGTAGTAAAACTAACGGCAGTGACCCAGAATAGACGCAGCTCTCGAGCTTAAAGTAGTAAAGGATAAAAGCTGTAAATACAGATAGAGAGAGCGAGCAACAGGCAGACAGGTAGGTATATAAAACTGAAAAAATACAGGAAATATATTTGTTAATTTAATGGTCCAAGTTCTTAAGGACACATTTGAATAAGAAATGCGTTAGTTTTACAATTTCCTGGTTTATTACTGTGTTTAACTTATCATTAGCGAGATGGCTGAAGAAACATAGAACATTGCAATCTAGAATCTGCCACAAGTGATTGTTTAATAACAAACATAAAAATTCTGACTGAAAGTATTAATACAATGGAATTTCTTATAGCCGAAACATATGCTGAAATCTATATATTTTCACATACTCGATCACGTATAAAAGAACACATACATGCTATAATATATGTACACACTAATGCATAAAAAGCTTAAAGAAAATACGATAATGAACGAAGAATCGCCATTAGTTTAGTTTTTTACAAGGAGGCTTGCTTGTATTTCTGAAATGGTCACAAGCGAAGCAATGAAGAAATAAATTCATTTAACAATTCATGTCTCTCTTCGCGCTGTTGTAAATCTGAAGAACGTTTGTTATGTTAGAAAACCAATAATTAGAAGGAGTATCTACGTGGTTTCAGTAAATACAGCCAATCAACCTTGTTTGCACGCTGTTAAGATGAATGGAATTATAACAGGCTTCCGTAATCCGATAACTTTGAAATTAATGCGTGATTGCGAACGTTTCTTAAATGATTTTAGACGTCTAATTTACTCAGCCTAATTAAAATGCTTCCATTCTCTGTTAGAAAATCACGCACACCCACACTCCTTTCTCTTGCCACATGTATAAGTATACACAATTATTTACATACTATACAGAAATCATCCATACACTCACATACAAATAACACATACAAAGTGCATATATGTAGTGTGTGTATACATATTTATATACACATATAAATACGCTCACTCTGTATAGGTACGTGTGTGTGCATGTGTGCATGTGTGTTCATTTAGTCCTTTAAATCTCTAGTTTGTCTCATCCTTCCAATAAATATACCGGAGAACCGTCTTCGTTTCAGAATGTTTTTGTTTCGTAACTGGGTCTGACGAACGTTTTAATGTTATTTTGCTTTCTATGTATGTAACATTTTTAATTAGCGGATCAACAAATCGTGGGTTTCGGAGGCATATTTTGAAAATAGCTGATTGGGATGCGGAGATTATAATGAATCAAGGGAAAATTAATGGTAAACCTTGATTTTGGATTACAAATTTAGGAGAAAAGAAGGCATTTTGGCAATAAATTTTGGGTTCTGAATATAATTCTATCAACGAGGTTGTTTTTGTTTTATTTAATGATAAAATTTGGGTCAATGTAATCGAGGAATATTCACGCATTCACAATTATGATTCCTGTCTGCATATAAAATCAGATATTTTTCTTGATGTCGTTCCAGATCATAAGGGTATAATTCACAGGTGCTTCGGTCGCACGGTCAAGGTCATGAAGTTAAAGTTTCGATCTCAATGCATAGCAACCTATAAAGGTGTCTTTTACCGTATCAGGGTATCTACCAATGCATTTGGAGTGAGGTTCGTTGGACATAACATCCGCAAAATCCCTTTCAATGAACTGTACTCATAATTTCGAGGTCCAACTTTGTTACTCTCACGTTCATTTTGCTCAATAACTACATTCGATTACTTGTCTTTGTGAAATGATCGACCATTTACGTATTTATGAGAAAAGTGAACATTCAGCTTCGAAACCAACGTGGCAACTTACCGTTGTTATATTATTTACAATCTCAGCAATTGGTAACAAAACTTGGCAGTAGTAACTTAGACAGACCAAATTAATTACATCAACAAACTTACTGTCAATTTTCAGATCACAAAATTTCAAAGTACACCGCCATTAAGTTATATGAAGTTTGTTGACAGCCTGTGGATCATTGACAAACTTAAATTGCTGAAAGACTTAAAGATAGGTTGATATCTGTTTTTGACAAACTTGATCCTAGGTGAAAGATATATCTCATTTCCAAAACATGAGCTTGTTCAGAGTTTCAAATTGTTCAGTTAATAGGCTCAGTTCATAATAGTTCATTTAGGATATTTTGTCTGTAGTAGAGGATATTATATTGTGGGACATTGAGTGACATGTTCTTACAATTCTGCCGATAAATTATAACATTTAGGCCTGTTACAAACACATAGATTCCTTCGTTTGTCTAGGTTCTCGCCATCAGTTTATTGTGGTTGCAACATATACTCCTCATGAACGATTGCATACTGGTATCAACACTCTGTTGCCGGTGTATATAAGCTTCGATCGAATGATTTTGTTATTGGGTTTGGAAAACGATCTAACATTCTTCAAGTTTAACAACTGTCATGTAAGCAGGTCATTATTCCTGTGAGTAACAAATTAAATATCAAATGATTTATCCTTATCTTTTGTATTGATTTTGCAGGGCGTGAACTTCGTCTTACGTTTCCTCAGATGTGCAGCTTTATTCATTACAATATATATATATATA
>NC_068987.1:92149807-92153875 GCF_001194135.2 Octopus bimaculoides
GGCACTTAATATGTACATAATATAGATGATAATGCTGGTGATGGTAAACATTTTAGGAAACAATACATACCTTAACTCGCAAATTATAGGAAATGAACTTGTTCCTCTACGTTTCGAATTCCTCATCCAGCAAGTCTGCCGGGTGCCTACAGCTGAATCAACCTATTTACAGACACTTGATGGACAACTTGGTACATACCTGCTGAAAATAGCAGCAAGTGTCATGACCACAACCACTAGCACCAACTCCACTACATCTTTTACTATTTCCGATGGTCCCACAAAAGATCATGGATATTGCTCCACTGAACAAGTCATCAAAGTAGAAAGTGATCCTGTAACTAAGCCACACACAAATGAAAAGAAAAGAGAATCATTTCCTTCAAAGAATTAAATCTGGCAACATGGCAGAGTGGCAAAATATATTCTCTTGAAATAATCAGCATATTCTAATAAGAAGTGTGTGGTTTGGGAGTTTCAAGTTAGGTAGTTCTAGAATGTAATACGCTGTTTCTATTGTATGAGGTCCTGAGAGAGATGACTAATTACCACGATGTATACAAACACTACTTGTAGCCATTAGGCATTTGAGGTTCAATGTGAATAGATTGACTCAATGTGCAATTAAGTTCTACAATTAAAATTGTTGAGTAAGAGCCCTTGCAGAAGTTGGCTGTCAGTTATAGTTATCGTCATTAATTTACCACTTTGTCAGTGGTTTACAATTAAATTAATATCGTGCATGCGAAACAGGCTGTGCAGAATAATGAATAATAAACTTGCCGATAACATACATCGAAATGAAATTTTAATAAACACGGGAATTACAACAACTTACCTTTGTGATTTCCCTCCATCAAAATAGGCAGTAATTGTACCTGGTCAAATACAAGTCCCTAAAGATGTTGAACTATCATCAAGGAAGGTAGCACAGGCTTTTAGTTTGTTGCTAAAACACAAAACGGCATTAAAGTTTCGAGTCTTAAACATCGAACTAGTAACGGGTGTGCGAAGAACATCAAAGATATTCATATATGCTCTAAAAAACAGTTCAACTTCAAGTAGATATCCTAGAAGAAGCTTTGGGATCGAGGCTGCAACCTAAAAAATTATTTTCTATTTGCAGAACGATATTAATCTTATACCTTGTTCTACATCATAACTAAAAAACACAGCAAATAAATCGTCGTTCTCAAATCGCGCGCACACTTATTTTGGTATATTTCCGTTGTCTTCAACAATGGAATTCAATGTAAATCGGTCTGAACAAAATACTATATGGTCAAGAGTTCTTGGTGAGCGCTAAAGTGGGGAACAATTAATAGTAACAGTGTCGGACACATTCGTTCTTTGCGGAGTCGTTAAAGAATTTATGTAGTCTTTTTACTCTTCGCATCTTGAGCTTCTTAAACACACCGTTTTGTTTGCCTTTGTGTTCTTAAACATTGTTTTGTGTTCTTAAATGCATTCTTTTGTTTTCCGTTCTTATTTGCCCCATCATAATTGCTGTCACTTTACTTTTCGTAGCAACTTACTTGTCTAGATGACACGCCTCCAATGTCGTCAATTTTCCACCGCGAAAGATTCCCTATATCCCGTAGTTTTATATACATACATACATACATACATACATACATACATACATACATAATATTCACATACCATCATACATACATACCATACCATACATACATACATAGTATACACATATCATCATCATCATTTGACGCCCGCTTTCCAAGATGGCATCGGTTAGACAGTTTGAGCTGCACCACGTTCCAATCTGATTTGGCATGGTTTCTATGGCTGGATGCCTTTCCTAACAACAACGGCTCCAAGAGTGTAATGGGTGCTTTTTACGTGCCACAGGCCGTTTACATGTCACAAGCAACAGACACGATTACGATTTCACTTGGCTTGACGAGTCTTCTCAAGCACAGCATGACATCAAAGGTCTCGGTCACTTGTCATCAACTCCATTAGCCCCAACATTGAAAGATCGTCCTTCACCACCTCGCCCCATGTCTTCCTGGGTTTACCTCTTCCACAGGTTCCCTCCACAGTTGGAGATCAGCACTTCTTTACACAAATGTCTTCGTCCATACGCATCACATGACCATACCAGTGCATTCATGTCTCTTGCACTCCACATCTGATGCTTCTTACGCCCAATTTTCCTCTCAAGGCATTTACGCTCTGTCACTCATGCACACAGACATTGCTCATCCAGCGAAGCATACGGGCTTGATTTCTTTCAAGCCCTCGCGTGTCCTCTACGGTCACACACCACGTTTCACTGCCATGGAGCACAGCTGTTTGCACACACGCGTCATACATTCTGCCTTTCATTCTGAGGGGGAGGACCTTTGTTACCAATAGAAGTAGAAACTCTCTGAACTTTGCCCAGCCTATTTTTGTTCTAGCAGCTACGCTCTCAGAGCATGCACCTCCATGACTGACTTGGTCATCCAGTTAATGAAAGCTATCACCTACTTCTAGTTACACCCCACCCCCGTCGTCAGATGGAGTCTATTTTCTGTACATTTGTAGTGTTCATTGTACCTGTGCATCTGCCACACAAAGGCTATTTTGCCTGTTAACATTGCTCTGATGTCGCTGCACCCTTTATGTATCCATAGTTTTCAGCGGGTATATCTTGTGGAATTTCTACCTACATCTTCTCTACAAATCGAGCAGGGCCATCAGCTGGGTGGGATTTGTGATTAGTCCATTACTTACTAAGACTTTAGTTTTTGCTAGATTAAATCTAGAGCCCTTTCATTCTAGATCTTGCTCCCACACTTGAAATTTCTCCTCTAGTTCTGGAAGTGATTCCGCTATGAGAACAAGATTATCACCAGAAAGGAGTTCACAGGAGCAGTCCATTTTAAATGCCACTATTATTGCCTGGAGGACTATGATGAATAAGAGACGGCTGAGGACTGATCCTTGGTGAACTCCTAGTTGTACCTTGATTTCATCGCTATACTGGTTGCCAACTCTCATCTTCTTCACAGCGACCCTGTATATCTCTTGCATAGCTCTCACCAGCCACTCCTCTATCCCTAGTTTCCGCATTGTCCACCAGATAAGAGAGCGGAGAACTCTGTCAAAGGCTTTGTCCATGTCAATAAATGCCAAGAACAGAGGTCTAGTTTTGGTTAGATACTGCTCTTCCAGCTGCCTTACCAGAAATATAGCACCAGTGGTACTTCTTCCTGGCACAAGACCAAACTGCATCTCATCTAGACTAACTATGTTCCTAATTAGTTGGTCTAAGTCCCTCTCCGTAGGTCTCATCGCCTGATCCAACACTTTGGTATCTGTGTAATTATTTCTGTCTAAATTGTCACCTTTACCTTTGTAGCAGTTGACTATGATGCTACACCAGCCATTGAATGTGTCTCCTTCGTCTACAGCCTGGTTAAATATAGAGGTGATTAAGCCATCGCCCACACCACCTAATATTTTAAACATCTAAACGGTGATTCCTGAGGGACCAGGGGCTTCTCTGGTCTTGATATCCTTAATGGCTTTATCTATCATGCTACTGTTTAGATTGCTGGTCCCTCTGTTGGCTCCACAATAGGCAGACTCTCTTTCTCCCATGCTTTCTCTACATTTAGTAGCTTTTCATAGTGACACTTCCAAACAGCCTCTTTCCTTGCAGAAACCCTAACTACAAGTGAACCATCATCGATGCTCACCAACAATATCCCAAATTTCCCTGGCATACTGTCTTGTAAGCCGAAACACTTTACGCCGCTGGTTGTCACGCTGTATAACATTGCCAAATTTCTTTCTTTCTGATTCACCCCGTTACCGTCACCGTTCCAGTCCTTCCAAGCCGGGTTCTTTACTCTAATAGCACTGTGAACTACACTGTTCCACCACGACATCACTCTAGGTCTGGTAGGAGCCTTGCACCAACCATAGATTTGGTCTGTGGCTCATAGAAAGTTGTCCTGTAGGAACTTCTAGTTATCCTCTAAATTGTAAGTATGTAACTCCTCCTCCTAATCAAATAGTAGTGTTATATATATATATATATATATATAACTTACTTAG
>NC_068987.1:92154464-92156862 GCF_001194135.2 Octopus bimaculoides
GAATGTGTATATGAGTGTGTGTTTGAGTGTTTTTTGTGTCGGTGGGGATGTTAGGTGTGTGTACGTGAGACTGTGCGTATATCTCTTTGTCTGAGTGTGTATGTGTTGTTTTGGTGTCTATATATATATATATATATATATATATATATTAGAAAAAATAAGGTATTCAAAGATCTGGATAGTTGTACATATACTATATATATATGCATATGTGGGCACAGGACATCATGAAACGTATACAACAAAAAAGTACGAAGCACGAGTACACGGAACATGAACTGTTCTTTCGAACAACGAAAGGCACAAATGGAAAAAAGAATAAAGAAAAACAACATGAAGAATGACCCTTCATCAGTTGCTAGCTGTTTTTTAGTCTCGAATTTCGAGCATTTAACAATTTACGCTTTCGATAAAATAGTTGCTCCCGCAAAGCAAATTAATTAATGTTTGGGATTTTGCAAAGGGTCAAAATAGGTAACATAAACAGGACACTGAAAATAAACAGGAAGGTCTGCTAAGCCTAAACGAGGTTGTGGTGGCGATCACGTAAATCAAACTAGGACAAGAGACTTTTTACTCAAGAATCTTAATACTATACAGGCTGGTGTGTTTAAAGTCGTGTTGAAAAAATTCTTAAACTATGAAAATACTTTATGATTGATAAAGTGCAGACGTGGATACTTGGTCAATTGGTGTAAATCACCTGATGGTGGTGACGGTGGTGTTGGTCTTAGCTAATGGTGTTGATATATTCGTTGCCTTAGTACTGCGTTTGGAGCGAAGATTAGTTGTCGAATTTTACTGATGGTAATTGGTAGTAAATTTAAATTGAGATAGAAATTAAAATTTGCTTATTTGGTCTTTAATTAAATGTAGTGTTAATTTGGCATGGGTGTCATTTTCCCAAGTGGAAATTTGTGAACATTTCTCTGCTTGAATTTAGGTGATTATTGATTTCATTGGAGCGGGTTACCTTGATCCCTCTTTGCAATACATAAGCTACTTCACTACGACCCATTTGTAGAGGAACTTCCATTTGATGTTGAATTTGCAAACACGCAATCTGTTAGTGTACTTAGTTAACTTCGAACACACACACACAATGTAAGGAAACATACCTCAGTAATCTCCCTCCACCGCCAACATAACTTCTGTTTTCGAATTCCCTCTTAGACACCCTATAAGCGTTTATGGATTAGACTCTTTCCCTCCCTCTAATAATTGCTTTCTCGTTTCTCGTTTCTCACTGACTAATCTTCCTGTAGTTCTATAGTCATTGTCACCAAGATTCCACATCTATTCACAAACCCAACAAAAGTTGACCACCCTTCAATTACTAACATCCCACTTCTACTGATCTTTCAAAACTCTCTGTAACTATCTCCCTAATACATTGATTCTTAATCCCCTCCATCTATCTGAACTGACTCTGTCATCTCCTTTCACCCTTCTTTGCCTCCACACTCACCATAACCTCAAGGAGCCTCCTACTTCCACTCTCTTATACGGCTTGCTCTCTACATTTAACATTCAAACTTTAAACTGCTCTGCGTCATGATCTGAAATGTAAGACATTTCTCTACCCTGATGACGGAGGCTTGATTTCTAATGGTGCCTTCTAATGGTGGAAGCCTGAACTATAACGGGTATGTCCCACAGAAAACGTTTCCGGTTACTTTGGATACCCCCTGGTATAAATATATAGTCAATCCAAACATGAACAAGCAAGAAAAACACGAAAAGCCAAAAAACACGAGGACGTGGAATAAGTACAGTGTTATTGGACGCTCAGGAAAGGAAAGAAAAGAAAGAGGATTTCACGTTTCGAGCGGAGCTCTTCATCAGAAATATAGAAAAAGTTCAAAGAAGGGGAGACGGAGAAAGAAAATCGCCAACGATACACACGCAGACATATATAAGAAAATGGAGGGGATCAAGAGTTGGTATTCTTCAACTTATAGACATGATGTCTATTTAGACATAATATAATGTCTATAAGTTGATGAATACCAACTTTTGATCCCCTCCATTTTCTTATTGTTACATAAATTAAAAGTAAAATAACTTTTTACCCTCACATATTTATTACCCTCACTAATGTAATTGCCTTGCAATGAAAAACACTTGTGTATTAATAATTGTGTATTCAACCAGCAGTATATTGGAAAGATACTTATCCCTTAGCTGGTTGGATTCACAACCACTAACTCTCTTGTTTCTCTGCTTGTTTCTCTTCTTGTTTCCTTCTGTGTTCCTTTCTGTGGAAGAGCGTAGGCTCGAAACGTTAAAGACTTTTTCAATTCCCGAGCGTTATACTAATACATCTGTTTGTTGTTTACACTACCTGTCTTTGTCCTTTGTTTTTTTTGTGAATTCTCCATATATATACATATATATA
>NC_068987.1:92158603-92159106 GCF_001194135.2 Octopus bimaculoides
ATATATATATATATATATATATATATATATATATATATACACACTCAATTTATTTATGAGAAGTGGCTGGGAGGAGTTGGTAATCAAACACTCAGCACCGTCCTAAGCTATTGATTAGATGATGGAAGATTGCTTTGAGGAACAGACGGCGTCTATAGCGCATACTTGGTGTTGGAATTAGATTACGCCTGTCTGATTATAAATTAGTTTCTCCTGAAGAAAATTAGGGGAATCGTGAAGACTTAATTGCATATAAGTATCACTTTACACAATCATACGCACATACATACATATGATGCCCGCTCTCATATAGGCCGTGTCATAGAAATAGACATGGTCGTACACATACACCTTCAAACACACACGCTCTTACGTGTTTTTTCATAAGGGCGTAATATGGAAATACGCACATATATATACACACACACACATTTGTCTATCTGTCTGACTGTCTGTCTGTCTAGCTATCTGTCTATCTATCAATCAATATATACTTTTACATA
>NC_068987.1:92159232-92167954 GCF_001194135.2 Octopus bimaculoides
TATATATATATGTATATATGTATGTATATATGTATATATGTATGTATATATGTATGTATATATATTGATTTATAATTTATATGTGTATATCATATTGACAGCTAGGTATAATTTCCGAAATTTCATACTGGCTATGTTTTCTCTTTTCGCAAATATATTTTCCCTCCTACCTCAACACGCTGTGACACTCTATATTTGGCATCAGTTTTCCTCTTTGATTGCTTTTTTCTAACGTCTTATATTTATTCTTAACATGAATATGCCATCTCAAAATTTTATATTTGACAATATGCATACTATCTGCCGTTCGCTCTTCCAATCTATATGTATATTTTGTTTGCATTCTCTTTGTTTGCAGTCATCTTTCGTTTATTTTCGTCATAAACTTTATTTTTCTTTTCTTTTCAGGGCAACACTTGATTTGTTTTTAATCTTTTAACAGTTTATTTCTCAAAAGCTATTCCTCGTTTATAATACGAATATAACAGTGTGTGATTGGTGGTGTGCATATTGATATAGTCTCATTGAACATTCATTTCGAGATAGAATTACACTTGGAATTCACCAGGAGTATATTATATATTACTGTTGTACATATTTTTCTACATATTATTTTTATACATATTTTGTACATATATTTATATATCAGCATGATTAATAATGATGCTTAGAAATTTCAAACCTATACACTTGTAGGTAACGGTTGTGTTTTAATGATTCAAAAACTAATCGTAACTGTGAAATCTCTTGAATTTAACGCAACATAAATGTTTTAAAAATAGAAAATAGAGTATATGTGTTAGTTCTGGGAAATTGTCAATTAAATGGAGTCCAGAATTTTGAAATGCTCTAGTTCTAAACGAATCGTACCTCATCTTATCAGGAAGGCATTGGACATATAACAAACAAATTCTGGAAAAATAAATATCTAGGTGATCTTACATAATTACGTTTGTGTACTCACAAAGATAAAGTATAAATTAGGCGATAATGCATGGTAATTATTTTGTATCATCAATCTAAAAACTATAATGTATTAGAAACATTTTAGAGTATGTAATAACTCAAAAACAGTGTTGAAAATTTATAATAGAGAACGAAAATACCTCAGTAGTGCACACATATTGAAATCTAGAAAAGACTAAAGATTTGCATACATTTCACCGCCAGCTTTGCGGAAGGCCTTTGATAAAATGAATAAACTTCCTGTAAGAGAAGGAACGTAGGACATTCAAATGAAAAAGATAACCATTTATTATTATGGAACGAAATATAAATAATTAATTAAAACGGAGACTAGCATACATCACTGGTTATTGTACGAATAAATCTAAACTAAATTTTAAAATACGTTTAATTACTAAAATGAAATTAAATTTCAATAAAGTTAATTGCACATATTCAGAAGGGAAAGCTAATTATGGTTGGAAACTGAACCGATAGAAATATGGTATCAACAGAAATTCAAAATTTAAAGTGCCAGAAAAAAAAAATGAGAAAGAAAACGAAAACTAAACTAGTAATTTCGACATGGTTTCTAAAGTAGCAAGGAACAAGGTGTAAGGAAACAATTTAAATTTTTTAGTTGGGCGTTCAAGTGATTGGTTAAAGTCATTATGGAAACTATAAAATTTAAAGGAATGCATTGACATTCTTCACAATCATTAAAACTGTTTAATGCCGAAACAGAAACATCTACTCTATTAACTGCATGTAACTAATGGCTTCGTTTTCACTATTGAATACCATTTGTGGAAAGTTATTATTATTTTAGGAAAAAGATTTTTGAAAGGATACTTTCATCTTTTCCAAGCGATTAAAAAAAAAAAACTAATTCATCACGTTCTCCGATGAATAAGGTGTGTGTAATTTTGTTTTCTCGGCCGAGGTTTTCAGACATGATTATTGCATAAAACCGCGCATTATTATGGTGGCACACCACTCCTATGCATTTTATTATAGCAGGCTTCTTCTTCGAAACTGTTTTAATGTTCTAACTGAGGACAGTAATTGCCTGTTTTAACCATTACATTAACTGACAGCACTCTACATGAATCACACAAATATAATCCCACCAAACATTAACCAATAGTTTTCTTATCTGAAGGTCTGATTCGGGTTGTGGTTTGACTAATTTGCCATAATTAAGCTATTCTTTGCACCACCTGACACTTTCTCATAAAAAGCCCACTTTTTTTCACTAGTTCAAAAGTGGTAACATGCGCTCACGACTGTGTAAAGAGGTGAAGATATCCACTGGTGCTTCTCGGCAGTGTCTCGTCAGATTATGGGAGACATATTCTAATCCATTGCAGTTACTGTACACGTACCGTTGAATGGCTTGAATCGCTCTTCTCGGATTCTTCACCAAAATTAGCAGGACTGTTTTGATCAAGTTCGGGAAAAAAGATCTCCATTAAACTGAACAAGATGGACTGTTCGCGAAGCGACTTTTAAGCTGAAACCATCCTTTAAAATTTTTTTTAACTATTTAAGAGGAGTGGTTTTTGCTTTAAGAAATTCTTATTATATAGACTGGGAATATTTTGGATTACGTTGGTCGTACGACCCCCTTCACTGAAGACATAAGGCTTTCTCTGCCATAATGGCCTGATGATCAATCAGTCTCTAGGAAGGTAAAAGTATCAACTGAAATGGTTAATTCATATATTAATGACCCTTATGAAATGGCCTGGTATACATACACATTGAGAAATCCTCAGTTACTCTACTCAGATTAGAAGTTTAGGTTTATACCTGTAAGTATTGGGAAACTAGGATATATTACACACTACTTAAATACCAACCTTGAGAAATTAGATTTCTCAAAAGGAGAAATTTAATTTGAAGATTCAAGCCATCATTAGAACTGTAAAAATCTGTAAAACATTCCAGATGTTTATCATTTAAGTATGTATGAGCATGTCGAGATACGCAGATATATGCATGAGAATACATACATAAAACAAATCATATAAATCTGCGCGTATACATATACATAATTTAATCCATAAATCATATATAAGTGTGTGTGTATGTTTGTGTGTGATGGATATATGTATGTGTGTGTATATATACATATTCCTAAAAATTAAAAATTTTTCGTGCAACATACACCACAAAAATTATATAATATATGCATCTTATATAATATATACATCTTCTAAATACACTGAGGTATCACGCAACATGATCCCTTCATTCAAGCAAGCAATAAAGAGATGTGATTAATTTCATACCAGTTCTACATATAATAGTTCCAGTTTCTTTCAATTAACAAACAGTACATGTAATCGTGAATACTTCGTCATATTTGGTAGCAGTTCTTGCACTGATAATGGCAAAATGTCACATCATGAGAAGGAATACTGCATATTTCTCATAACAAGAAATATATTTTTGAACGACCACGTTATACAGAGGTCTAAGCTGCCACATAGAACAGTACAACAGTAGAATGTTGAACATTCCTCCATACGTCATTCCCTATTCCCCAAAATAGGGTTGCCAGCTCTTTGTTAAAAGTATAACCACAATAAGAAATGTCAAAACATGCCATTGTGAAGACGTGTTGCTACTGTCAGAATGCGAAGTGTCAGCAACATATAAGATCGGGTGTAGTAAGGATGCTTATCATGTCCGTGACGGATCGAATATCTATTTTGGAGAAAGATCTACTTATGGGGATTGACAGGCTTTTTCGTAAATACAGGTTGATACGGATAAAATTGTACAATGTCACAATTTTGTTTTCCTCTCTTGCCAGAAGAAGAATAACGATCATTCTCAATATTTTCAATGTCTTTTACTGATTTATCTTCGGTCAAGACAACGAATGACAAATAAAATGTGAAGTGGTGAAAAGGTTGAAACGCGTTACATCGATATAACTTTTCTGGTCACCGAGAAAGGTATGCGATTAAACCGCAGGCTCATCTCTCTACAGTGAGCTGAAAATACAGTTGCTACAAACATATCACAGAAGCTTCACTTCATATCTCTTATTAGTTAAGCCTCATGCAAATTCTTTGATTAAGTTATTTTACGTCGCCAATTATTTTACAATACTGCTAAGCAAAAAATCGAAACATACAGATATGTGTTTAATTTTCCGTATAAAGAAAGTAAAGGCTATTCTTTCACCGGAGTCACACAAAAGGTTAACATTTTCGATGAGACGGTAGAAGGTATGTAAACTGGTTAAATGAGGCGGGATACATTGGTGGTTTGACTACACTATCACACCTTTTCAGTAAGGTGAAAAATTGTCATATCCGAAACCACTTGACCGCTTGTGTTACATACATCGCTGTTTAAGCAAATAACGTCTAATAATTTTATTAACAAACATATACACAGGCACAAGTGCTGATTCACACACGCAAAATAATACACTCAAACAAAGATTATTTCTGAAATCTAACATAAGATCTTTTAAATTGGACATGTTAGAATAACTCTACCCCTTATAATACCGTTTCATTTTTTATTCATTACAAGGAAATAATGGGCTCGAAGCAGGAGCGACGTTACGTCATTGAGTTATTGACGAAGGAGATTTAGAGTGAACACATGTTTTGATATCGCGTCAGATAATCGGCAAATTGTCTGGAAAGTTGTATGTACATTGACCGATGTAGAACCCGAGTCTGGTGCAAACTGGCTTCAGACTATTTGGTTCAACGAAGGACAGTCATCGTGGGCAACGATTTGATGACAGCTGAAACTGGTAATGCATAAATTGATACAAGTGTACTCACATAGGGCTGGAATCAACACTGGTACAATGAATCGCTGGTGTTGGAGTCTATATTAGAGGAAAAATTACTCTACGAAAATGTCCAAGTTGACAGAGGTTTTCAGTCAACAAAACGTTATGCCCACTTTTGCATTAATTCCGGACAATCGTTATAATGAGAAAATGAGATGGATTCATGTATGCATGCGTATACATGCATACATATATATATACTTACATACATACACCTCCCACTACACTCAACCACACATACAGACACACAGACACACACACACAGACATACTGACATACACACACATAACAGTATATATGAAATATTTTCCCATCTACATATCTTAAAACGTACTTCTTTTTTGTTTGGACGAAAATAGTGGTCTATTAATACTGGTGGCATTTAGTTACTGAGCAGAATTAATATGATTTATATTATTGATATTTAGTTCTATCTTGTTCTGGAAGATGTTACTGCTATTTTTGTTAGTGTTGGTATAAGAACTAAATCCAGCCGTTTACTACCACACCTTCGCAGCTATTGAATGAAGAACGATGACATGCATACAAATGTTCAAGGTTATCAAATACTCACCAAGAACATTCTCTCGTAACCTTTCTAACCCAGCAACTATTGATATGCTCGGCTACCTACTGATGTATGTAGTTTATTGTTAACCTGTCAATGTATTTACATAAAGTGAAAAGATGTTCTTTTTCAGAGCCAAAAACAAAAAAAAAAAACAAAAAGAAAAAGCAGAAAGAAAATCTTTAGATTTCAACAGCTGTTTGTTTCTAAAGCAGGCACAACTATGTGAGTGAAACGTTGATCTTATATCTGCTGTGCTGCACATATTATTCACGCTTATTCAGTTTGGAAGATGAACAAATATATGTAATCCGCCTTCAATCAGCAACATTTTAAAGCATTTGACATACCATCGAGATGCATCTGACTGAACGACTTTACTACTACTACTACTACTACTACTACTACTACTACTACTACTACTACTACTTCTTTGAGGGTGTAATTTGAATTAATTCAGAATATTGGTTGACAATATCAAGTACACTAATACCCAATATTTTAAGATTTCATACAGTTGAAATTTTTCCAAGTCACAACAATTGTTTGTATTCGTTAATAAATAACTACATATTTCTAAGGTCACTCGCTTGTAACGTTTAATAATTTATTGACTTTAATTATAGAAACACTTAATGAAAACCAGCCATTTAGGAAAGAATTGCTCTAACCATGAAGGGTAAGGTATTAAATAATTAAAAGTTGTAGTAACTGCGGTTGTTGTATTAGAGCCTAAAATTTATCGGTGAACTTTTGCGGCCTTAACGTTTGCGGCCCTGTTCCTATTGATTTTGTAGATTACAGTTTCATGATTTGGAAGTTCGGGTGAAGGAGATCATATTTCTGAATGAGGCGCAAATGGGGCATATTATTCACTTCCTCTCACTGTCTTCGTGTTTTTGGATTTAGTGCCTGATTTTTTAGTATTAGCATATAATATTTTGTCTGTTAATTGTTTCAGTCATTAGACTGAAGAATTTTAACCGAACGAATCGACCCATTATATTTACCTAAAGCCTGAAACTTATTCTATAAATGTCTCTTGTCGAACCGCTAAGTCAGGGAGACACAAACACACAATCACCGGTTGTCAAGCGGTACTGGGGTACAAACACAACTACAAAGCAGAACACGCGCGTGCATACTCATAGACATACATATGTATACGACGGGCTTCGTTCAGTTTTCGTCGGTCAAATCCACTCCCAATGCTTTGGTCTGCCCCAAACCATAGTGGAAGTCCCTTGTCCAATTTGTCACACAGCAGGACTGAAACCGAAACCATGTGGTCGGGAAGCAAACCTCTTACTACACAACCACACCTGTGTCTAAGTTTGATTAAAGTTACATTGTATGCATTTACTAATTATTCCCTACAGCGTCTCACCGCTGCTTTGAGCTTTATTTTTGGTATACAAGTTTACCTGTTATCCCCACCTTTAATTATTGTTAATCTCTTGTTTTGGCAATCTCTTCTATATTACATGAGATTTACGTTGGTTTAGTGTATAGCGCTTCAGGTTGTGTCTGGTTTTGAGGTTGACTCTTTCTTGTCTGTAACAAAGTCTGACTATTGCGTGTTGGATTATGAGATATTAAATATGCATCTCTAATCATGCATGAAATATATGTACTGTCGTTTGTATGTTGAAGAATATGGTATTGGAGATTGTTATTCTTTCTGCAATTCTTACACTGCAATTTTTTAAGCCTTAAGTAAATGTGTTCATTCTCTTTTCATTAATGGACGTATTGAGAATATAGCTACATAGTCTAAAGAACGTTGAGGAATATATTTTGGACGTGTACAAGGTAAAAGAAGGATATAATTATTGACATTAGATTGTTAACGTGTGTGTGCGTGAGTTTGTGTAGTGAGATTAGGACATAGATCAAGATCATGTTGCATCACTTCTCATGTTATCCCAACTATCTGAATATCAGTAGATATTCTTTTCTTTTCTTTTCTAGGCACAAAGCCCGAAAATTTTGGGGCGGGGCCAGTCGATTAGATTGATCCCGTTACGCCACTGGTACTTAATTTATTGACCCCGAAATGATGAAAAGCAAGGTCGACCTCGGCGGAATTTGAACTCAGACAGACGAAATACGGCTAAGCATTTCGCTCGGCATGCTAACGTTTCTTATTTCTTAATTGCCCACAAAGGGCTAAACATAGAGGGGAAAACAAAGACAGACAAAGGGATTAAGTCGATTACATCAGTGCGTAACTGGTACTTGATTTATCGACCCCGAAATGATGAAAGTCAAAGTCGACCTCGGCGGAATTTGAACTCAGAAGGTAACTTCAGACGAAATACCGCTAAGCATTTCGCCCGGTGTGAATCCCAATAGATATTGAGCAGCATCTTACTTGGTAACATTCCCCGATGCTAATGGTTATTAACGTGTTTGACACATGCGTGTATTTGTACGCATGCATTATTTTGAGTATTTCATGCATTCGGTCTTTTCCTAAATGTTTACTAATGTTCCCAGTATTGTGATGTCTCCGAAGCTAATATTTTTGTGTATCGAATCGTACCATTCTGTTATGAAAAGGTTAGTATTGTACAATTTCCCTATAATTCAGAAAAGTGAGTGCTATGCATTTTGGTTATAAGGACAGTTAGGTACGGTTCCTGAATCAGTTTTCCCTGAACCTCATAATTACTGATAAAACTGCAGTCATCCGTAAAACGACACTAACAACAAAAATAGTCTTTAATACTGTGAGTGTTGTATGAAGAATATTTCGAATTTTGTGCAGTAAAACAAAATTTTGTGCATGAAATATGCTTACCTATGTTGTGCGCAGACAGCAAGAAAGAGTTATCGAATGCACTTCCACTTTTACTTATTTGCTGCCAGCATTATTATATCATTTTATTCATAGAGTCGTGTATCTTTCCAGAATATTGAAACAATTGGTTCCACATCGTTCATATAAATTTTTAGACGATAAAAAGCAATAGTAGGAAAGGATACGAAAATATCTGTGTAAGATTTGATCGTGAATTCTTGGAGACCGATCGAAAATCTAATGTGTATCTTATCTAATAACAAGTTGCTGCAGTAATAACAGCAAAATTCTAAACAATAATTTAGTTTGTTGTGGTATTTGGTGCCTAGATTTCTCTCACTGCTTATGCGTAGGGTATTGCATGAACACTGTAAATATGATCAAGAGAAGGTTTCTTTCAAATAAGGATAAATAGAATTACATACACAGTAGCGTTTCTGAAATGAATATTCCAAAGGAATTTTGATTTAACGTCAAATGAAAATACAAGCTTGTTATATATGACTGTTCAATCAAGAATCCACTTTAATTAATAACTCAAATGTATATATATATATATATATATATATATATATATATA
>NC_068987.1:92168651-92169152 GCF_001194135.2 Octopus bimaculoides
ATATATATATATATATATATATATATATATATATATATATATATATATACGTACATACATACACACACACATATCTATATGCACACACACATACACACAAACACACACATATTTGTAAGTCTGTACGAGTAAGTATGATTGGAACAGAAAATCTGTAGCTTACATGTTTGAGTTACAAAATCTAATTTGAATACATTTATATATAAATGACAATTATATATAAATAACAGATACATGCATATATGGATGCATTCAGCTACATATAAATCATATTCTAATGTGTGAAACATAAAACATTCAGAAAAATAACCTACATGCTTACGTACGTGCGCACACGCACACGTCTATCTGTATATATATTTATATAAATATATACACGTATATGCATATCTATATCTATCTATCTATCTATCTATCTATCTATCTATCTATCTATCTATCTATCTATATATATATATATATATATATATATATATATATATATATATATATATATATTAT
>NC_068987.1:92169313-92169845 GCF_001194135.2 Octopus bimaculoides
TGTGTGTGTGTGTGTGTGTGTGTGTGTGTGTGTGTGTGTGTGTGTGTGTGTGTATGTATATATATTTGTGAGTGTGTGTACAAGTATTTCTATGTGAGTCGACAGGATTCATGCTATATAGTGGTGTTCAGCTTACGGTGCAGACACGTATATGTGTGTAATGATTCAACAGTCAAAGGCACAAATACAAACGTAGAAATAAAAATGATACATGAAATGCGAATATATGTTGGAAATTAAAATCGCGTTTTCAATGAATATATTAATACAAATGAATTAAATTATTGGGCTGACAACACATGCATAAATACAAACTACTCGTGCTCGCACACACACACACACACGACACGCATACAAAATATAAATCAATCATTATGTAAGCGTGTATCTATGCAAATGTATATTTATATACATACATGCGCAAACACTCTCTTTCACATTAGCACACATATATGTTTATATATTAATATATATTTATATATTTATATTCACACACATACACACACACACACATATATATATATACATATAT
>NC_068987.1:92170007-92171208 GCF_001194135.2 Octopus bimaculoides
ATATATATATATATATATATATATATACATATGTATGTATATGTATATGTATGTATGTATATTATATCTATATCTATCTGTCTGTCTATCTATACGTCCAAAGATCAATGCAGATATGTACAAAGTATTTGACGCAGCTACTTATGACTTACAGTTTCGTGGGTGTGTACAGTACACCCATCTCATCAGATTTTCGGAGGCAAAGTGTAGTGTTTGAAAATATTTTACAGGGTTTATCGATGCTTAGGTCTCCCCTGGTCAGCTCGGGTCTCCGTGGTATGGATGCCATCAGAACTACACAATGTATATAGTTTACATTTAGGCTGACATATGGTGAAATGCGAATGCAGGATACCGTCCTCAATATGACTGTAAGCTGCAGAATTGTATATTTAGCGTCATGAGATCCTTATTGTGAAACACATTGGTGGGATTGTCGAGTTACGATTGAGGTTGTGTGACAAAAGAAGGTAGGTAGTATGTGGGACAGGGATTGTATATGGTGCAGCTAGCTATATCTAGAGTGACATATCCGGATTGTCAACGGCCAGAGGCTTGAAGATCATTAACCCGAAGTAACTATGGTAGCAATCACAGGATAACTCATTCTTCCTATTGATGGATACTGTCACTTGATGGAAAATGTGTAGGTTCAAAGGAGTTTTCGCAATTGAGAGCTCCGGGTTAGTAAAAGAGAGGCCCTGTAAAAAATACAACTGTTGATTGTAGGGAAATTATTTTGATAATCGCGGATGCCCCTGTTGAAGCGGGAGGCACGTGTATTATGTCCCATAAAGATAATGGCCGCCATGACCGTGGAGTGTCTTATGATGGCATCGGATGGTGTGCTGGTGGTGCTCTCCAAGTAAGAAGACGGTAGGCTTTGGGGAATCAGGATGTCGGCTTGGGTGGGAGTATAGATGTGGCGTGTGCATACTGTAAGGTTTTTGTGCTTCAGTGGCTATATATTTAAAAATGAGTAACTGGTCTGTGTTTTAATGATGAGTTTGTGAAAGTTCTGACTACAGTTACTAGTCAAAGAAATATCTTCCTTTCGTGCATACATGTATATGTATACACACACACACACACACACACACACACACACACACATACACACATATATATATATATATATATAAACATACATGTATGTATGAAAGGAAGATATTTCGTTTGTATATATATATATATATATATA
>NC_068987.1:92171342-92178416 GCF_001194135.2 Octopus bimaculoides
TATATATATATATATATATATATGATGCGTTAGTTTTCTGAGGGCGCCTATCCCAAGGGCTCTAACTTTTTTCTTAATCTTTAGGGGACCTTACGTTTCAGAAATAATGTCACACATTAGGTTGACTCTACAAATGAAATATTGTAGCCTTGAAAGCGCACCGTTGTGATAAAGCAATAGATCACTTCCCTTTACATACGTAGATACGATGGAGTGGAGTATGATTTGATTAAAAATTGTCATCGCTCCTATCAAATCTACCAACTGAATAGGTTTTTCTTCTATGAGATTGAGAGGGATTTTGCTGTTATTCGACGCATGTCTTGAGACATGGTAGAATCACAGTTTTGGTTCCATTCATACAATACGCATGTAGAGCTATATAAACACGTTTAGGATAAACAACATTGTGCGGATTCAAATGAAGGTGATCATAGGAAAAAATCGACTCGTCATATAGAGTGCTTACAACGCAAAAGTTTATTAGACTGAACTGAAACACATTGCTGCGTTGCGTATTATGAAATATGTTCTAAATATAAAGGGTAAAGTTATTCTTGCGACTCTACGAATAAGAAACAATTTTTGGAAGCAATTAATATTTGACAATGGCGCAAATCTAATATCGTTATTGCTTCTAATACCCAATGACTCCTCCCTTTTACATCTCCTCTGTTGCACTAATAATCACTGCTTATCCCTTGAGTAAAGAATAATATAAGTGCCCAAGTTGTTATGCCGTCGGGTCGAACACGAGGCAAGCTTGTTGCTACACGAATATCCTAGCTACACATCCCAGCTCGCAGATGCTATGTGCAATTGCCTACCACATTACTTTCATGGATTTTTTCAATTTGGTTATATGTAAATACACGTGCATCTGTTTATCTACATTAATGTATTGGTATGCATAATTGTATGCATTTATTTATGTAACTCTCTCCATATTTGTACATGGATACATGCATATTGTGTATTAATATATCTGCGATGCATGCCTCTATATATGTGTGCATGCGTTTGCGTGAGTGCGGTAGTGCGTGTATATGTATGCCTATATATGTATGTATGTGTAAGTGTATGTACATATACGTAAGTATGTATATGTGTATGTATGTATAATTGTAAGTCTTAATGTAAACTTAGAAATCAATCACTGTAAGCAAAACAACGTCTCTAGCAGACAGGTATCTGTAAGGAATTCCCATTTCCTAAAAATTTTCATTATTCGTTATTAAAATATTCATTGAAAATATTATATTTAAAGTTTAATTTATTTATTTATTCATAGAACAGGGGAGAAAATAAGTAAAAAAATAAACAGGTGTACTTTATCACCTAGCACAATATTTCTCCTTGAAAGTTATTACAGTATTAACACGGCCAGCGAACTCCATCTTATAAACTTCCACTGCAACTTCATCGCCACCAACAAACGTAACAACAGTACTTTTAATTTAACAGCCACTGGCACTTTTCAACTCTCAGAAAATTCCCTTTTGTCTCAACCATTACCACCGCTAAGTCATATCAAAAGTACGATCATTGACTACATAATTTCTCACACAACACAAACTTTAGAGTTTAACTAACACTAAATCTACAGCTTCGATGAGGGATGACAGCATTGGCTCTAATAGACGTCTATTGAATACATTGCACAAATTAACTCGTATCACTGACAGTCAACCGAGTTTAACATTTAAGCAGGAAGACAATCTTTAGCGAGGGGTCAATACAGTGAATCCCTTAAGGATTGTGATTGATATGTTTGAATTAATGACTTACATTCAACCTCGAAAGACTTGTTTTTCAAATCACAAATTTTCTTGAAATTCTGTACATAGCACAAACCTGTAGATGATTTGAACACTAAAGAGGTATCGTTCGGTATTTTAGCACTTTCCACTTGTCAAAAATAAAACAAATACAATGTGTAGCAGCTCTTATATTCGGAACATATTCGTATAACCGTCTCAGTCAGGACTATCACCAACACCTGCCCCACACACACGCACGTGAACGAGGCACCAAACCTACATCTCTATTGCGCTCGACGTGGTTAGGCAGAAAATAAATCTCTCTTAAACAACACACTACAAGTTTTAAAAATGATATGAGCTACAGTCTGAAAATAAGACGGTATATTTATAGCTGGGAAGTATTTGACCGTAGGTCATGAGTGGTTGTGACAGGTATGGTGCTAAACAGAAACAGACCAGGCAATGTAGAATGTCCTTGTATAGAATGCAACAATGAACCAATGCATGTTAGAATGTGGAGTCTGATTCTTAGGCAGGAGAAAGTAAAATATATCTGGAAGAGAAGGAAAAATTTCATCCATTCACGTCGATTCAGTGGTTTATCAATACAGTATATTTCTACGACATAACAATTTATATGGGGCCATACAAGAACAATAAATAATTCACTCACACAATACGCCTAATTTATTATCATCTTTGTTCCAATCTACCACGCTGCTGTTTTGCACATCTATTCTCCTTCCTATTGCTTCTTCAAAATCTTAATTCATTTCCTTCGATTTCTACTTCTAATACTCCCTGTTATTCTACTTTGCTATATTCATATTTTCAAATTCAACCACACATTTTTCTTACTACTACTACTACTACTACTAATACTACTACTACTACTAGTACTACTAAAGGTTCCAAATTTTTGCACAGGGCCATAAATTTCGGGAATGGGTTAAGTTGTTTAAAGAGATAGTGCTCAGATGGTACTTTTTTTTCTGTAAACCTCGAAAGGATGAAAGTCAAAGTCGGCCTCTGCAGAATTTGAACTCAGGACGGACGAAATGCCCCTAAGCATCTTGCGTGGCGTGCTATCGATTGTTCCTGTTCGCAGCTTTATACTAATACTACTAATATTCTTGTCTACTCTAGGCACAAGGCTCAAGAGTTTTGGAGAGGGGGCCAATCGATTAGATCGACTCCAGTACGTAAGTGGTACTTAAGTTATCGACTCCGAAAGGATGAAAGGCAAAGTCGACCTCGGCGGACTACGACTAATGTTATTATTATTACTAATATGAGGTGACGAACTGGATGAATCGTTAGTTAAGCCGAACAAAATGCTTAGCGGCATTTCATTCGAATTTGTGTTCTGTGTTCAAATTCCGCTGAGGTCGACTTATCTTTTTATCCTTTCAGGGTTGATAAAATAAGTACTAGTTGAGCACTAAGGTCGATGTAATCGACTTATCCCTTCCCCACTAAATTGTTGGCATTGGTCCAAAATCCTCCTCCTCCTCCTCCTCCTCCTCCTCCTCCTCCTCCTCCTCCTCATTATTATTATTGAGTGAGAGAGCAGTGCATGCCATCAAAGTGACACTGGGGTATTATTATTATCATTATTATTATTATTATTGATATATCTGGTTATCCAAAAGTTGATTGCTGTTTTTATATCTTTTTGTCAAATTCATTATTACATCCAGTTTCAATGAAATACTTATTAATTGACTAATTCAGTGATTGCCTTGACTCTTTATAATGATTACATTATTATACCCGGTTTTACTCTGCTAATTACATCATTCCATCAATGTTCCTCATTTTGTTCTGCTGATTCTGGTTAATTTCGTTATTTTGTCTCAGTGGTTTTCTCTTGTTGTATTAACTCTACTGGATACGGGTATTTTTTTTCATTGTTTAATTACTAATATTATTTAATCTTCTTCTTTTCATTGACCAATTCGGCAGATTTTCAAATTATTTTTTAGAATTTTATGTTACATCTATGCGATTAAGTGAGGGAAACTCATGGACTTTAGAAAGAGAATGCGCTTAAACAAACGTACCTTTTTCCTCCAGGAAAAAATACACACAATATCCAATTACATCAGGGACTGAGGAGTGATTGTTGACGATAATCTCAGCTGGAATGCCCAAATCAACAATAAAGACAGTATAACCCGCAGGATGAGCTCATTGATCCTCAGAACTTTCCGACCCAGTGAGCAAGATATCATCATTCTCTTCAAGATATCATCATTCTCTTCAAGATATCATCATTCTCTTCAAGATATCATCATTCTCTTCTTTCGTTATACGAAATGTTATGATAATCCTTTTTTCCTGGTATACCCCTGTCAGTCGTATGGCCAGTATTATAGTAGCGCATCTCACGTGGTTCAATCAGCGTCCAGTAAATCCTTTTTTTTCCCTGTGTACTAAGAAGGTGTCTATCTTCAACCAAGTCTTTCTTAATCCATAATCCACAGGGACACCTACCTCGTCCGTACGGTATTATATATTTTAGAAGCGATCAAATTTTAGAAACAGATAGGGAAATATAAAAAAGGGATTTAAATGTTGATAGCCAGATCAATTTTCGGGTGAATAGAAAGTGTGACTATAGTTATACGCTAATTATATATGCTTTACTGATCTCTACTATAAAAGTCAGCACAGATGTTTCAAACTATTATGCATATCTTTTTGGCACAAAAATGGTAATATCTGTGTTTAAATCTGTTGTGTTAGGTCTAATGTATATATAAGAGGCATTTCTTACTTATAATGTGCAGTACAAAGTTAGTTTCATTGCTTGAAAGATTGAACATTTTCTAATGACTATTTACCGGATAAATTGTTAAAACAGATCAATAAATCCTGAGACGAAATGGCTGAATTTATCTATGGCATATATACATAAACAAATCTGAACGGGTGCATAATTTTCATCAATGTCTTATTTTATAGCTATATATTAATGTTACTGGTGTTGTTCTTATACATTTATGTCTTCCATTGTTAGTTGTGGATTCTATTTTCCTTCTTTGTGTTAAATATAACAATATAATTTTATGAATTATTTTATAATATATATCATTGTTATTCTATCTGATCACTATTAATAAAATTCTTATCGTAGGAACGTACCGACGCTGCGGCACCGCAGAGTATGCTGGATGACAACAGTAAGCAGATTTCTTAATCTCTTCCTAGACATTTCTTGCTGCAATTTCCTTCTTTGATCGAATTTAGTTTTTGGTCACACTCAGAGAATAGGTGAGCCTGGGGATGCAGAATAGCAACGTAATATATTTGACAGCCGCAGCTTAATATATTGAATTGGGGGAATTTTAATTTTCACAGTCCTTAGAGATTCGCTGTAAAACATGAGTGCTGAAGGCCTGAGAATGTTTCTATATGTCGTGAGGATAGTATTCTCTTCTGGAACATCTGGGATTAAGAGCTATTTCTTAAACTTCATGGCCTGATATTTTTAGTATTTTAGTTGTAAAATCTCAAAGCATTTGTCATGCCTGTGCTGCCAGCAACAATAATTAGCCAAGATTCGTGAAGAGCTACGAAACTGTTAGATAAAAACTCATCTGTCATTGGTAAGGAACAGTGGCAATCCTTTTTTTTTTCTGGAGGCTATGACGTAGCAAGTTGCATGAGGAGTGCGTTGCAGTGTATGAGGACAGAGAACATACAGCAATACCTTCCATAGCCTATTTGATATATCTAATATACTGTTTGGAAAGATTCCTCTTGTGAAATATAGAAAGAAAACAATTTATCAGTTGGAAGAAAAATGTTTTCGACACATTTGCTCATAATATTATTTTTCTCAGAACTCTCTAACTAATCTTATATTTGAGAAAGGAAATGTTTCCCGAAATTTAATAGAAAAACCAAACAACTTGTGTAATGCAATGCAATATCTTCAAGTTACGTTAAATTATTAACATATATTTACATATTTATACCCAATTCCTCACATGCATTCCTCACATGTCCGTTCGGGTTTTGTCGATACTACACTTTTAGCTTTCTAATAAGTAGCTGACTCAAACCCGTCCATTGCGTTTGCGCACTTGCTTCATATTTCGCATATCAACGTAGTTCGACGCGAACTTACAACGAAACAGACGATATTTTGCGTGCTTGAGACCACCTTAAAATAGAGAAGCAAACAAACATTATCGACTCCTCTTGCATGTTTATTGTAAAACCTTGAGGAAGATATGCGCTGTGCGCATGAGAGAATACTGTTAAGGAATGTGTGTTCTAGAAGTGGTTTTCGAGATTTTGATAAGGAAATCTTTCGGTTCAAGTTGCTACTCGTTCTTACCAGCCAAGAGACATTAACAGCAGGATTATCGCAGATATACCCCAGATATCCAGATCAAGTGTTGAAAATCGCTTTCATCAAATTGGTTACGTCCGTAGGCTCAATATTTGGGTCCTACATCAATTGAATGAGAATAATCTCGTCCACCGGATGTCAATTCGTGGTAGAAACACCGAGAAAAAGATCGTTATGAGAAGATAATTGTAACAGCTGACGAAAGGTAGATCGTCTGTAACAATGTGAAACACAAGACAGAGGCATAGTGAACCACCACAAACAACCTCCAAAGCAGGACGTCACCGAAGAGAGGGAGATGCTGTCGATTTTGTGGGATTGGAAGGTAGTTGTTTTCTTACGAGCTTCTTTTCATGCATATCTGCTTCGATGTGTACTGCACTTGTTGATCTTTAAGAGCATTGTTCTTCATCATGACTATGCGAAAACAAACACATCATTACAGATGCATCAGAGGATACTGGCGTTTAGATGGGAAGATTTGTTGTACTTTTTATATTTGCCTGACATTGCGCCTTCAGAATGGACAAACCTTCATATCTGAAGAGTATACAAAAATTCACCCAGAAGAGTTTTCGCCAATTGAGATAGGGAATACTTTGAGTAGCGAATAATGGATCTGTCCACAAGATAGCGAAAAATACTGGTTATTTGTTCATTGATCGTAAATTACTGTTATGTATTTAAAACCTATGTCTTATTTTCGATTTTAAAAAAAGCGACCAGATTTTTTGCCAATATAATATATGATTTACACATCACAATGCTTCAAGCATTATATAGCAATCTATTCTTTGAATTCATTTTCATTTTTCATTGAGCATTGCTAGCGGCTCCTTTTGCGTTGGCCCAACCTTTTCGTGACATTGATGAAAATCACAATTATGTGAAATGTATTTGTGGATGCCTTCCATTATATCGCCTCGGAACACGCACGCGCGCAACCCC
>NC_068987.1:92178535-92180191 GCF_001194135.2 Octopus bimaculoides
GCACCGTCAAGGTCACCAGCCCCTATCCACACGCACCGTCAAGGTCACCAGCCCCTATCCACACGCACCGTCAAGGTCACCAGCCCCTATCCACACGCACATACACGCTCTCACATTCATACGCACGTGCACCTTTGTTTTGAGATCACCTCTACCTTTTTTTCTATCTCTCCTTTTTCCTAGCTCTCTTTTTTCTTAGCCCTCCTGTCTAACCACCTCTGTCCAGCATTCGCCATGATTGATCGCTAGCCACTAAACCTTTTTTACTTTCTCTCTCTACTTATTTCTGTGTTCCTTTCTGTTCAAGAGCGTAGGCTCGAAACATAAAAGATTTCTCACTTCCTGAGCGTTAAACTAATACATCTGTTTGTTGTTTATACACACGTCTTCGGCTTCGTCTTCTGTTTTTCTTTGTGAATTCCAACTATATATGTGCGAAGTTATATATATTTATGCATGTATACATTTATGCATATGTGTGTGTGTGTGTTTGTGTGTACATTCATACATACATACATACATACATATATATATATATATATATATATATATGTTTGTATAAAATTATGCATCTATATAGACACACCCACATGTTATTTGTTCATATATATATATGTGGATGAACGATGTTTCTCACTTTTATGTATGGATATGCACGCGTGATCTCATACACGCATGAGTCCACTTGAACATTTTGAAATTCGATTGGCCAAACATCTCGTTCCTTCTTCCTTATTAGAGAGCGAAGAGCAAAGGATTGCTAATGCAATTCACGTCATTAAAGTTGCGAAAGAAAACTTGTATTTTTGTATTTGTTGAGTAATTTTCTTGCAGGAACTTATTGATAAATTACACTTGATTAAGTAACAGAAAAAAGAAAATGTTGTCTTTGAGGCGTTTCGCTGTCGACTACGTAAACTGCATAACATCCTTAAGATGTGTAAAGAGTGTCAATTAGAATGACACACACTTCTAAACATACACTCACACATACGTACACAAACTCACAAAATGTGACGCATACAAACTCAAACAGCCACGTGCACAATATTCGCATTTGTGAGGTGGTGAGGCAACATTCTCCTTTTTCTGTAATTAAATGTGTGCATATGTGTGTGCCAGTGTGTCTATAAACATTTGAATTACAAATATATGTATGCTTATATACACATATACGCACGCCCACACAAATATATATTTTTTTATATATATTTGTGTATGTGTATATGTATATATATATATATATATATATATATATATATATATATATATATATATATATATATATATATATATATATATATACATATATATATATATGTATATAAATATATATGTATAAATATATGTGTGCGTATACATATGTATATATACATATGTGTGTGTGTATGTATATGTATATGTATATATATATATGTGTATATATATATGTATACTTTACTAAAAGCAGCAGAAATATCACACACATTGTCATTTAGAGTTTCACTTTCCCTTT
Organism: Octopus bimaculoides; assembly: GCF_001194135.2. Lineage (NCBI taxonomy): Eukaryota > Metazoa > Mollusca > Cephalopoda > Octopoda > Octopodidae > Octopus > Octopus bimaculoides. The sequence goes on from NC_068987.1 coordinate 92,180,031, forward strand.
CGTCGGGAATGTGAAACTCTGAGTAACAGTTTTTGTGATATTTCTGATGCTTTTAATACAGCATATTACCCTACCTCTGGTATTTGAGTACTCTTTTTTCCACCTTGTTTCACATTTATGTGCTTATATATATATGTGTGTGTTTGTATATATACATATAT
>NC_068987.1:92182180-92184072 GCF_001194135.2 Octopus bimaculoides
ACACACACACACACACACACACACACACACAATTTATATCAATTTATAATGTATTTTCTTGGCGAAATAAACAAAAATAGATTGATTTTATCTGAGGCAAGCCAATGTTCAGGATTGTATATTATTCTTCGAGTTACCGTAATTAGCAGTCAAATACCACCACAAGACAACTGCTTCATTTTAAAGACATTGTTGAAGTTCATTTAATACTTTATCTGGGAAAAAAAAAGTGTTCGGATGGAGATTGGGTCGCTTAATATCATTGATTTGATTCCGTCTGATTGAGACCAACGCTCCAAGCAGAGCAACATCAACGCGTATTAAAATACTGTCGACCAAGGAAACCAGTTCAGACTTTATAAGCATTATTAGCAAAATGAGTAATACATATCCTAGTTTGCTTCTGTACAGATCGTACTCTCATCACAGTAGTAGCGAAACGTATGTGGACTGTCATAGATATATTTCCATGCAATTCACACTCACTGCACAGCGTCTGCAAAACTGTGAGATACTTCATATATGCAGACTTGATTCTATGCAATTTGTATCACTTATTATAATAGTGTATATATGTTTTCTAAGAGAACAGGGCAGGAATCTGTATCATTATTGACAAAATATTTCGACGGAAATTTAATTTCCTTTTACCGTTCGTGGGGAATGTAAAATATGTATCTTATTTCTTATTAATATACGCGTTGTGTTCGTACAACTCTATAAACAACTTATATTAACGCAGGAAGCATAAATATATACAATATTAATAGTTCAATATATCTACTATTAATTCTGTCAATGGAGTAAAGCTTTGTATGTTTCAACTTTAAATATAGGACTATTCACTAGGAATCGATTGAAAAATCGATGGAGCACGAAATGAAATATTTTTTATGTATTAAATTACATTCTATGTTCGAGTCATGTCAGTTTAAATGTTTGAATTCATAATTCGAGGGCCGATGAATTAAGCTAGATTTCTGTCTGTGTGCTTGTATGCAAAAACCAATGTTTTACATTGTTTAGTTTTCAGAAGGAGAGTAGTGTCAATGAAATTTCCGAGAGATTATGAGACTGCTTAGAAGGAAGTTGTAGGAGAATCGGGTACCCAGACTGGTATGCGCGGACTTCTCTAAAACCACCTGCATATCCGGAGAAAGTGTTAAACAGGACGACGGATTACGTTTATAACTCAAACAGCATAGAACTTCATTCCTTCACAGCCTTGCAGACCTCCATAAGTGTCATGAACAAACAGCTTAATTTTCATAAATTCTGAATCCATTCATAGATCAGGACACCTCTGAAATATGTTCTATTGTTTCTTTTTGCGAGGAAGAGGTAAAAAAAAAAATCACTGATCATACCAATTAAATGTTATAGCTCCTGTCAACACGGCAAATTTTGCATTTCAGACTTGTCTTCCTCTTTAGAGCGAGAAAAATAAAGCGTAAAACTTACTAAAGTGTAACAAAACCTGACTGAAATTTATATCCGGGATGATAATTCAGTAACTCACACACATCGTATTTCACTGGCCCGCGCTTCTGTTGTTTCTTCTGTCTGCTTTTTCAAACTTTACTCATCTCCAGAACGTTGATCTGGATTTCATTCTGCGCACTACATTTTTATCTGTAACCGTTTCGATTCAGCTGTTTACATGGAATATTAAATGCCTCGGAGGAACTGCGAAGGTGTTGGACTCATTGCTTTACTCCATGAGACACCAATAAGAATCTCACATTTTGATAAAAGAGCCTTGCAGACATGTGTAGTGTGATCGAACTGTAGACCTCGCAACAGAAATTCTTAATTACACAATTATGTCTGTCTGATATTTATTTTATCGACGGTTATTATATTGAAGTATTTAAGTTACTGATTCGAGTGGT
>NC_068987.1:92184383-92188233 GCF_001194135.2 Octopus bimaculoides
CACACACACACACACACACACCCATATATACCAGCTTTCTTATTCCTCTAGAGAGTTTCTTCCTACCATACATTATCAATATAATATAATATTAATACGAACATATATTCTAGAATTTCTAGAACACAATGAATCTATGAGCAATCTTTATTCGTATCTTTTTTTTCCCCTTCTGCATAATTGATTGATATTCTCTTGAGAAGTGTTAAAGGAAATTTGCTAAGTTCAGGCGCATAAAGTGTACCAATAAAAACCATTTACCACTATATATATATCTCTCTCTGTGTGGTAGTGAGCAGTGCATGGACAAAACTTTTGTTTAATGTTATTGCTAGACAAACACCTGTCTCTTTTAGTTTCTACATTCTTTTTCTCGTTTGTTTCGGTTGATTGAAGCTGCACAATTTAGACGTAAATATCCTTGTCACCTTTTAGACTACCAAGCTGTCTAACTTTATGTCTGCCAGTGTATCGATCATACCCTGCAAATAATTCTCTCTATATCTATTTATGTATCATTTTATCTGTAAATCTACCTCACTGTCTATTCAACCTTACATTTATCCGTGTTTCGAAAATTTTATCTACGCAACTATCTATATGTGTCTGTTTATAGATTTCTTTTTCCTTCCTTTCTGCTTTCACCCTTCCCCCCTCTCTGTCTGTCTGTCTGTCTGTCTGTCTGTCTGTCTGTCTGTCTGTCTGTCTGTCTGTCTGTCTCTCTCTGTCTCTCTCTCTCTCTCTCTCTACGTCAAACAAACATAGTTAAAAGCACAAGTATACAAACATATACATATTCTTACACTCGCTGGATAGAGTTCACTTGCAATGACAGTCACCAGTGTATTTAGGAATGCTGTTGCAACTGGTATTTTTACGGCGATGGAGGAGAGATTCTCTCCGTGGTGTATGGTTATGTGCAATGTGAGGATAACTGCATCGCGAAGATTCTTTGGTATTTTGCCATATTCACAGCAGCAGACTCAAGTCCCATCGAGTTTGGGTTGCTCTGCTTGGTCTCATTCTCTCAAATTTCCGGCGGGACACCGTGTAATCTCGTGCCTTCTAAATTTTCTGCTGCTTTCATGAACAGTCGTTTCGCTGGTTTGGATCCTGTCCAGTTTGGTTGTTCTGTGGGAAACAATAAAATGCGTAAAATTAACAATGCACCTGGTGCTGAGAAGAGTGTGCACACTGAGGAGAGTGGGGACATTTAGGAGAGTGGGGATTCTGAGGAGTGTGGGGAAGGTGAGGTGTATTTGAGCACTAAACTTGATGTGAAACGCTATATACCGTCTTTATAGTTTCATAAAATTCTAAACACCTGCCTTGTAAAGAGAACTCACATTCTACATGATTTTACACGGTGATAATACTAGTTACAGACCGTATTATGTTTCTAAGAGTTGCTTTCGCCAGGAATAAAATTTTGTAAAGACCAACGTTACGAATATTTTGTCTTGTCCAAGTAGCGGGGGAGCGTCGCTTGGAATGACCAATACCTGCCATAGCAAACAATTCTGTTGTGTGAGTATAGAAGGTTTATTTATAACATACCTTCTGGAAAATATGTTCACTATTACTTTGTTGCTCTTTAGCAGAAGAGGTTGCTCATTGTCGGCAACTAGAAAATAAAGAAAATGGAAACAAGTAGTAGTTAGACCACTTTCTCTAAGCCACTCTACATATGTAGCAGAGTGTATTTTGTTTAAAAAAAGCTACTTGGTCATTCAGCATATTGCTGCATGAAGTGATCATCTTTAGAGCCTCATGTAATCTTGACCGGTTACTTTAGACTGGGAACTGCAGATTGATGAAAGCGCGAACTATTTGGTTGCAAATCAAGAAAAATATTCATGTCTATACGAGCGTAGATTACATGAAGATAAAATTCGAAGTGTGCTTCATCGTGTAAATAAAATGAAATACAGAAATTCGTATTATCAAACCTCTAAGAATTAACATAAAGTTTTGTTTGGGATTATCTTCCTAAAGAGAAGAGGTATGGAATTTGTCGTTCTCTGTTCGATAAAACAGTTTTCAGATAAATAACGTGACTTGTTCAACAGTCTATAATATTCTCGCAAAGAGAAAATCGGATTTTGCAGGTTTCGCTCCTCGTTCGAAAAACCTAAATTATCTTTTCATTCTGAATTGCGTGAAGAAACATTGCATTCATATATTGTCAGAAGACACGAAATTTACTTTAAACTGAATCTTAGGTTCATCATAATAAAATAAATATTTCAATAATGAAAATATAATTGAGTAATCAGCTGACTTACAAATATTCTTTATATATCTACTGAACTATTTGCTTCAGTGCCGTTTCATGTTCTTGCCTAATAGGGCTGGGGTCATTCCAGGTCGGTGGTCTCAGAGACATCCTAATGCATTGATCCGACTTGGTCAAACAGTGCTGTACATCGCTGTAGGTCTCGTGCCAACCCTCCTGCGTCTTGAAGGTGAAGTTGAACCTCTGGAGACCTTCTTTTATAACGTCCAATTGGTTAGCGCGCGGTTTTTATAGACTCAACAGAAGGCGATATAAAATGCGATCGGTAGGCAGGCTAAAAGTTAAGCTCATAAGAATATAACAAAGATTTCCTTCCACGTTAGAGGTACCTTCGGAAAGGCATAGATATCCTGGTGCCAAAATTAAAAAATATATATAAAACTCATGCGAACTAAATTAGTATAGAAAAGTTGTAAGAATCTTCTGCAACAGAGGTATTGTTAAGATTTTTGCATGTACAAGTGACAATATCGGTTTCGATTCCTTGTTCGAAGCAATTTTCTTTGACATAAACTGTCGAAAATTCTTCACTTGATAAAAAATACGTTCCAGTTACGCAGTGAAAATAATTTATGCCTTTGCTCCTAACGGCATAATATTTCTCAGTTGAAGTTGGAACTAAAAATCAATATTTGCAAACAAACTTCCAATTTATTGAATATTTTTTAAAAAATACAAGTGTATACACAATATATTAACTGTAAAAATTGATTAGTAAATCCGCATAACTTTTAACAGACATTTTACAAATAGAATAAATAAGATATTTCACAGATCATTAAAATGACAAATATTCAGGAGAAACTATTGATAATGGTTACTAGTATTGCCAAAAGGGCACAACCATTGAGAGAAAGATGGAGTGAATGGAATCGATTAAAGTACTTGATTAATTATAATTTCATCGATACTGGAAAATTAAAAGACAAAAGCTGAAGTTAATGATATTTGAAAACGAAATTTAAAAGGTCTTCAACAAATACTGCAAAGCATTTTCCTCTCCATTCTCATTAATTTTTCCAATCATCACCCATCGATATAATGTCATACACCCTGGGGGTACATAATAGTTGTTGACATCGAAAGGAATTCTTTGTCTCTGACTTTCTCTCTCTCTCTCTCTCTCTCTCTCTCTCTCTCTCTCTCTCTCTCTCTCTCTCTCTCTCCCTATGTATATATATATATATGTATATATATACATCTTATTTTTACTGGTTTATTTGGTCTTCGTCTTCGCTAATCGTGCCTTGCGGACATTTATTGTGGTTTTGGAGTCAGGATTTGACTGCTATTTTTTCAGCGTGGTGGTAACTCTTGATACCCTGTATTATAATTTTAAATAATTATTACCTTTGATGGCTTTTATTCCCATGCTGACCACTTGATAAGATCAATATTTTAAATACCGATCTTATCCTTATTTATATAAATTAGTTTTGTCAGTGTATTTACTGCGCTGATATCCTGTCCGGGATCGCACGAGAAGTTGTTTAGGCGGGCTATTTAAGCTAGTCGTGTGCATACGTGCATATATATGTATGTATACGTCCGTAT
>NC_068987.1:92188913-92190033 GCF_001194135.2 Octopus bimaculoides
TATATATATATATATATATATATGCGTATTTATCTAGCTATCTATATGCATAAACACACACACGCACACACACACACACACACACGCGCACATATATACATATGTATATAATATGTACACTCACATACACAGACTCACATATACACACATCCACTCACTCGCACACATAAACACGCGCGCACACACACACATATGAGATACCTAGACATATAAATATCGTATTTCATTGAGCATGACAAGATGAAAAGAATCCTGAATTCCGATGAGATTTCAAATCATAATATTGTGGAACAATTCAGACAACCACTGTTCGCCAATGAAAGCAATAATAATATAAGAAATCTTCGGAATTCTGGCAGAGATGATGAAATTCAAAGCAGTATATTACTGGTGATTTTTCGTTAAGCGATAAGGATGACATGCAATATCAATACAAGTCAGATTTAAAATTAAAATATAAGGTAAATAAATAAATATGACTTTCTCTTATGTTAACAGTTTTGAAAATCACTGTTTCATAAAATTGAGTGGAACTTAATACTATTCTTGACTAACACATCTTTCTCGACTTATAGTTGGTGCACGACTAAGTAATATTGGATGGGAGCTTAATTCAGAATATAACAATTAAAGTGATATTTCGGTCGTTCTGCAGTTTCTGATATCCAACACATTTGTCTAAATGGTGTTGGTGATGTGATTATAAAATTTGCTAAATCAAAAATTGTACAACATCCGAAACATTTATTACCATAGCATTTTAGATCACTTTTCCTATTCCTTTCGAGGACTCAGGAAACAGCCGTGGTGTACGTCCTCTTTTACTGTGATTAAACCATTGGAAAAAAAAAAAAAGATCAGAAAAACTGCCCCCACTTTCAAAAAGTCAAAATCTCGGAACTGTCCTCTTATTCAACGATCTTCCATAAGTGTTTTTTTTCATCTTAAGTAGCATATCGAAAAATACACAATCTCTGCCTCACTCGAGAACACACAGATTTATCTATTTATCTACCTATCTATCCGTCCATCGATCTGCTTCTCTGTCTGTCTGCATTTCATCCTGTCTCTCTCTCTCTACATTATATATATATATATATATATATATATATATATATAT
>NC_068987.1:92190048-92190468 GCF_001194135.2 Octopus bimaculoides
ATACACACACACACACACACACACACACACACACACACACACACACACATATATATATATATGTATATATATATATATATACAAGTGTGTGTGTGTACGTGCGCGCGAAAGTGTATGAACGTGCGCGGCCTGGTGGTTAGGATATTGCACTCGTGATCGCTCACTCGATCGCGGGTTTGATTCCTGGACCGAGTGGCGTTTGTGGTCTTGAGGAAGACACTTCATTTCATGTTACCTCAGTTCGCTCAGCTGGAAACGGGAAACCCGGTAACAGAACAGCCTACAGATCAGTGGAAATGTTGGCCTGCTCGGCGTGCTAGCGTGGTAAAATCAGGCGAAATCCAGAACAATATGAAGCGCACTGTGGCCAGTGATGTGTAACAACATCCGATAGTATGGTCGATAACGCATTATATATAT
>NC_068987.1:92191122-92191927 GCF_001194135.2 Octopus bimaculoides
ATATATATGTATATATATATATATATGCATGTATGTATATTTACATACATACTGAGATATTTATATATATGTACATGTATAAACATGTACATACATATATAAACATACATACATATATACATACACACACACAGGCATATACATGTGTATGTACATGTATGCATATATCTATGTACATTTATATATCATAAGTCCTCTATAATTATGAGTATAATCATATTAGATGAAATAGCTATCAATATGTATATGATTAGATCGGCGCTTTTTCTAATGGCAATATATAAATTTAATAAGCATCCTAAAGAGACGAAGCAACAATTACAGCATACACTAAAATTGCTGTCTTCTAATGTGTGTTAACATGTTTTGAATAATGTGTTTGGTAAAGGCATTCACCATGAGGATGAGAAGATAAAATAATTATCGCCACAGGCACGAAATGCGGTCTTCTATTGCAGTATATACTCATACACATACACACACAGACACACAGACACACACGCAGACACACACACACACATACGCACATACACACACACACACACAAACAAACACACACACACACACAAACACACACACACATACACACACGCACACACACACACACACACACAAACACACACACACACGCACAAAAGGATTAATGTTAATAGAAACATAGAGTGAAAGAGCTATATTCATGGAATTATAGAATGTGTATGTGTATGTGAATAGTGAAGTACATAAGTACGACTGTATGCAATAGTACAAACATTAAACGAAAAGTAATCTATCTCTCTAAACATAGGTTTATTAACAGTTTCTC
>NC_068987.1:92192202-92193441 GCF_001194135.2 Octopus bimaculoides
ATATATATATATATATATATAGATAGATAGATAGCTAAATCAGGGGCGCCAAACATTATGTCCGATATAGTGTGGTGAGGATTAACATCACTGATACAGTCCAGATCAACCATATCAGGATTGCTAAAAACACAGCAGTAATGTTTCTGCAGTATCTCACTTATGGCTTTGGCATTATCTTGGAGAGTGCCATTTTCATCAATTAGAGGGCCAAAAGTGGAGACACTGACCTTGTGTTTTTTCACAAACGAGAAGAGCACTTTGTTGTTGAGATTGATTTTCTTAACCACCCATTTCTCCTCAACTGTTCTTTGGTAACTGATGATGGTCTTCATGCATTGTTGGAGGTTTTATGCTTTTGATTCGAGCCGTATTTTAGTTTGTTAATTTTTTTGTTTGTTCTTTGTATTTTTCTGATAAACATTTTTCTCTTTTGGGGAATTATACACTTAGTTTCCTACGCAGGTCTTGGTGGTGGTGGTGGTGGTGGTGGTGGTGGTGGGAGGGGTGTTTAGCACATATGTTTGTGACAGTGTTTACAAAGATCTGCCAGGATATTTTGATGCTGGAGGAGGTGTGTGCATGTTTGAAAGACCAGTCAACCTGTGATAGCTCGCTTATGATTGCGTCCCAGTCGGCCTCATAGAAATCGATGTTATCAAATGGGTGCGATGGAGAGAGGTCACAAGGGTTAGCTTTCGGCTGGTGGAATCTGAGGTAACAAAGGACCAGCTCATGGCCTGAAAGAAGGTTTTTTTTTCCACCGTAATATTGTGTATATTGTTAGTGTGGTTACTAAACACTAGGTCTAAAATGTTCTGATATCTTGTTGGTGCAAGGACAAGTTACCACCTGAAAAAACTCATTCATAAAGTCGAGAAGTGACTCTACTGCATCTTGTTGAGGTGAGAGTGACTGATTTCAAACTGTTTGTAGGCCAATCAACAGAGGGTAGATTAAAGTCTCCGATCATAATTATGTTATTAGAATGGCACTGTTGAATATGCCCAACTAGTATCAGGACATTGTTTTTTTGTTGTGCACAGTGACCGATTCAGAGTGGCCATTGGAGAATGTCATATCTCCATCTGCCGAAAAGGAATCATGTAGAAAAATAGCAGTTCCACCCTTCCTTCTGTCGACTCGATCCGTATGTGTGTGTGTGTGTGTGTGTGTGTGTGAGTGTGTGTGTGTATGTCTGCATATATATAGAGAGATATCTATCTATATGTGTATATA
>NC_068987.1:92193451-92194303 GCF_001194135.2 Octopus bimaculoides
TATATATATATATATATATTGTATATATGCGGCAAATGAGAGAAGATAGAGTATACGAGAATTTATTAATCAGCATCTATTTTCGATTCCAAGTGTAAACTCTTCGTTTTATTATCCATTATATGTGTGTGTGTATGTATGTGTGTGTGTATGTGTGTGTGTATGCATACATATGTATGTATATATACATACATATATATATATATATATATGTATATATATAGATATATATATATATATATATATTGTTGTACTTGGGGATGGTCATATTGCCAGTTTAGCCAATAAAAACACACGCACTGTATATTTGGTGTTAATTTTTTTTTTTCAGCTTTATATTACATTAATCTTAATCTTAATCTTATTTCGGCCATATATATATATTATTGTTCATTTATCTACAAATATATATATATATGTATATGAATAAATATGTGTCTGTGGGTTTGTGCTTGTTTTAAAACTGTTGGTGCTTAAATGTCGTTAATAATCTTGTCCCTTATAAAATATACATAGAAGACGATATGATACAGAAGAAGAATTGCAGTGAAACGTATAAATTACATCATAAAAAGCTATATTCCGTAAAATTACAAAGTAAATATATACGAGCAATATAAAGATTCATAAGTTGTTTGCCCAGTCTGAGAAAGACAAATAGCACTGACTACTGTGTATCTAGCTGCCTTAGAACCGGAGTAGTTCAGTATAGAGTTATTATATAATTGTATGCAATCTTATTAGTCAGCATATATTTTTTTCGTGTTTCAGCCAGAATAATTGTTACATAATTCATCAATTAAAACAAACATCTGCACATTTGTACATATATGTAAACATGTACATATATAT
>NC_068987.1:92194403-92195402 GCF_001194135.2 Octopus bimaculoides
GGGGTAGGACTGCCTTTGGCAGTAATTACAGCTTGAATTCTATGAGCTATCGACTCGTACATAGTTTGAATGTCTTCCAAAGGAACTTTTGTCCATTCTTCAGTTAAAACAATCTCAAGTTCTTGTAGCGATGATGGTGGAGGATATCAACTCTTTACTTGTTTTTATAAAATGCACCATAAATGTTCTATAATATTGAGATCTGGGGACTGCGGTGGCCTGATAAGATGTCCAACTTCACTAGAATGTTCCTCGTGCCATTCAATAACAACTTTAGTTGTGTGAATTGGTGCATTATCATCCTGAAAAAATTGTGTTTTCCTCCGGAATCAGTTCCGCAACCATAGGATAAATTTGATCAGGTAAAGGGCTTAAATAGTCTTGACTATTAATTCTGCCACGAAGGGAAACCATTGGGCCGGCAGATTTCCAAGATATAGCCCTCCAGATCATCATAGATCTCCTCCATGTTTGACAGTTGAAAGAAGGCAGTTTGAGTCAAATGCCTCTATTGGCTGTCTCCACACGTATGCTCGGTCGGTAGTTGGAAATAAGGTAAAGGATGACTCGTCCAAGAAAATAACATTCTTTTACTGCTCTGGGGACCAATTCTGTAGATTTTAATCCACTTTAAACGCTTTGCAAATTTTATTTTTGAAAGTAGTGGTTTTCTGATTGCAGCCCTCTCGGCTTTGTGCAGCTCTCGGCGAACAGTTTTTTTTTGTGTGGAAACTGGGTTCTCGAGGTGGTCATTAAGCTCTGCAGTAATTTTGGGAGCTGTAGTTTTGTGATCCTTTCTAACAGTTCGTGCAAGAGTCCGACGGTCCCTATCTGAAAGTTTTGGTCTTCTTGCGGAGATTTGTTTCGGCGAGGAGTTTTCCCCTCTTTCTCAGAGGCTGTCATTAATTTCGAGACAATACTTCTTGATACAACAAATATTTCGACTGTTTTCCTTACGCTAGCGCCTGCCATACGAGCACCAACAATTTGACCTCTTTG
>NC_068987.1:92196124-92196915 GCF_001194135.2 Octopus bimaculoides
ATATATATATATATATATATATAGGGTGAATTCACAAAAAACAACAATAAACGAAGAAAGGTGGTGTAGAAAACAAACAGATGTATTCGTATAACGCTCGGGAATTGAAAAGGTCTTTAACGTTTCGAGCCTACGCTCTTCCACAGAAATAAACACAGAAAAAAAACAAGGAGAGTGAAAAAATGTTTGTAGTGTTTAGCGATCTATCATGGCGAATGCCGGACAGAAGGGTCACACAGGAGACCTAAGAAGAAGGGTCACACAGGAGACCTAAGAAGAAGGGGAGATAATAAAGTTGTAGTGATCCCAAAACGAAGGTGTGCGTATGTGTAAGAGTACGTATGTGCGTGTGAAAGGGGGCTGGTGATCCTGACGTGTGCGTGTGTGTATGTGTAGGTGTGAAAATGTGGGGATGGGAATTGATCAGTGCTGGTGTGTGCGTGGTGGTGTGTTGTGATGTGATGTGTTGTGTGGTATGGTGTAGTGTAGTGCAGTGTGATGGCATTGGTAAGTGGGGAGGCGAGTTGAGCCCATGTGGCACAAAGGGGCGAAGAGAGAAGATTAATCCCTCTTCACGGACTGGTGTTGCAAAGAGTGATCGGTAGAGCGGAAATGACGTGAGACCGGGGTGTCATTGCCAAGGCCAATGTCTCGGAGGTGTTCTGCGAACCGGTCAGCCAAGCGGCGTCCCGTTTGTCCGATGTACAGAGAATGGCAGAGAGAGCAGGAGATGCAATAGATGATATTGGTAGAAGTGCAGGTGAAGGAGTCGGTTAGGTCCACAGCTCTTC
>NC_068987.1:92197317-92197624 GCF_001194135.2 Octopus bimaculoides
TATATATATATATATTTATATACATGCGTGGTCTGATGAATAAGTATCCGGACTGTTGTGAAATACAGTCTTGGGAATTCCATATTCTTTCTCTGATATTCTATGGAATCTACCGACACGAAGGAATTCCTGAAGCAAATTCACTGCGTATACATCCATGCCGTTGTCGATATCAAGCAGCAGAATGTTGTAATCCGGCTTAAAACAACATACTACAAGAGGTGTGCCCGAATTTAGAATTGTAGGAGTGGCTGTGTGGTAAGTAGCTTGCTTACGAACCACATGGTTCTGGGTTCAGTCCCACTGC
>NC_068987.1:92197634-92201021 GCF_001194135.2 Octopus bimaculoides
TACGAACCACATGGTTCTGGGTTCAGTCCCACTGCGTGGCACCTTGGGCAAGTGTCATCTACTATAGCCTTGGGCCGACCAAAGCCTTGTGAGTAGATTTGGTAGACGGAAACTGAAAGAAGCCCGTCGTATAAGTATATATATGTATGTGTGTGTATAGGTTTGTGTGTCTGTGTTAGTCCCCTTAACATCGCTTGACAACCGATGGTGGTGTGTTTACGTCCCCGTAACTTAGCGGTTCGGCAAAATAAAGCGATAGAATAAATACTAGGCTTCCAAAGAATAAGTCCTGGGGTCGATATACTCGACTAAAATCGGTGTTCCATCATGGCCGCAGTCAAATGACTGAAACAAGTAAAAGAGTAAAAGAGTATAAGAGTATGTATATGTATGTATACATGCATGTATGTATGTATGTATGTATGTACGTATATTAATAGATATAAACAAACAAGTTGTTTCATAATCTTGTTAGTTAAATAAGAAATATTACATCGACATTTGCACTTATATAAGATATGCATATAATATATATGTACAGCCATACTTAGAAGAGTGTTGGATAATTTAACTGACAGAGTAATATATAGAACAATACATAGCAGTTCATTCAGATAAATATTAATGTATGTGCACTCGCTCAACATCGAGACGCACGCACGCATACACGCACGCGCACACACAAACACGCACACACGCACAGTGTGTACATTGAATGTGTACTTTGAACTTTACCATATCAAACTTATCCACATGTTTAGCCGATCAGACAGACAGTAATCGGAGATTTCTGTGTTTTTTTCTCATGTAACACATACTTGAAATATCGCAAGTGTCCACAGAGTGTTTACAATTTCAATGAAGAAGAACTACGTGAGCAAGTGCTCTTATTATATCAGTTTACAAGAGTTTCATTGAAATTTGATCTCATGAATATTGCTGTATTATGCAATAGTATATACAACAATTTATTCATGGTATCCTGTACTCAATTTATCAGAACTATGAATAAGTCTAATTTGCTGTTGATAATCGAATTAACAATAATCTATATCCATATAAATTTTCAGTCCTGAGTTAGATAAAGAACATGAAACCGCTGCCACCAAACGGGCAGAGAGAAATTGAGGAGCGGTTGAGCCAGAATCCTCTGCATGGACAGTATATACTTCCAAGCCAAAATGCTGATGTAGACCAAGCAACAACCTATCAGTGGCTGAGAAGTTGAGGACTGCAAGCAGAGACTGAAGGTTTCTTATTTGCGACACAAGATCAAAGTTTGCTTACCAAACTACCAGGCTAACGTTCTTCAAAACGTTTCTGACTCTAAATGCAGTTTCTGCGATAAATTTGATGAAACAATAGACCATCCATTCTCGGGATGCTCTGTGTTCACACTAAACAAATACAAATATCGTTACGATAGTGTAGGACAGTATTTACATTGGAGAATATGTAAACACTACTGAATCAGCACTTTTGCATACTGATATGAATATCATCCTGAGCCAGTATTGAAGGTAAAATTGTCATTATCTTCTAAGATTTTCCCGTCAACACCGACAGAACAATCCAGGATAATGGACCAGACATAGTCATTAAATACTGCAAGAAAATACTTGTAGATTAATAGATGTAAGTGTTCCCACTGATAAAAATATATCTGTAAAGGAATTTGACAAATTAAGTAAATATAAGGACCTGAAAATTGAAATACAAAAGATGTAGCATCTTAAAGCGAGATGTTATTGCGGGTGCTCTCGGTATGATAAGAATGGAATTTCAGAAATATCTAGATAGTATCCTAGGAGAATCATGTCTCAGAGAAAGATTTTGCTGACAACCACTGCCCACATCCTGAGAAACCCTGTCAATTTAAATGTTGTATTACATGAAGATATTTCGCTATTGCCCCTCCCCAAGCTGTCAGTCATACTGTAACATTACTTATCCTTCACTCGCCCTAGGACGCTGGGTGTGTCTCGGCAAGTGATTGCAACAAACATGCAGATTAAAAGTAAATAACACTAATAATAATAATAATAATAATACTAATAATAATAATAATAATAATAATAATAATAATAATAATAATAATAATAATAATAAGGTGAAATCAATGGCAGAGCAAAAAGCGTTTAGACAATTGGCTGATAAATGAGAACAAAAACCTCTGCATGGCAAATATGTGGCCCGTAACAACCAAGCTGATGTAGGCCAGAAGCGCAGCCATCAATGGCTACGGATCTCAAGGCTAAAGTTAGAGAGTGAAGGCTTCATCGTAGCTGCTCAAGATCAGAGCTTATTGGCCCGGAACTACCAAACCAATGTGATGAGAAATAGAGTAGACTCCAAATGCCGATACAGCAACGATGAAATTGAAACAGTGCACCACCAAATCTCTGGGTAAATGTTTTAGCACCAGTAGAATACAAATCAAGACATGACAAAGTTGGCCAATATCTACACCGGGTAATATGTGGGCATTATAAAATCAAAACTGCTGACAAATGATACAAGCACCAGCCTGCGGCTGTAACTGTTAGAGAAAATGTGAAGATTCTTTGGGACTTTCTAGTACTTACAGAGAGGAGCATTAAAGCTAATGAACCAGATATTGTTGTAAAAGACAAAAACAATTAAGTCTGTTTATTGATTGATATGAGCATGCCTTATGATAATAATATCTCGACAAAAGAATTTGATAAGCTCATTAAATATAAAGATTTTCTAATTGAAATCGAAAAGTTGTGACGTCTCAAGATGGTTACAGTACCAGTGATTGTAGGAGCACATGGAATGAAGAAAAGAAGAACTGAAAATTATTTAAGGATAATACCTGATTTACTATCTATGCAGGAAGTGCAAAAAGTTGTTTTAGCTGGTACATCATACCTTAGCATTGACGCTGGGAATTTTCTTTCCTTTACCCCCTTATTTTTTTTATTTTTTCCACTTCATTCCTCAGGCATTTTCCCCTTAATTTTTCTATCGCATAACTTTGTAAAAGAGAAATCTGATGTGTTTATTTTAATGGCCTAACAATGTATACAGTGAATTTCTTTGCCCTAGGCGTTGGGAAGACGCTCAGCAAGAAATGGAAAAATTGAAAGAAAACGTAATGATAATAATAATAATAATAATAATAATAATAATAATAATAATAACAATAATAATAATATAATGATAATAATGATAATAATAACAATAACAACGATATATAAGGATATACATAATAATATGTAATATATAATATAATATATATATACATACACACACACACACACACACACACACACACACACACACACACACACACACACACACACATATATATATATATATATATATATATATATATATTTATATTTATACATACGTATATAT
>NC_068987.1:92202938-92203628 GCF_001194135.2 Octopus bimaculoides
TGAACCATTACATATGCACCTAACACGTTGATGGACACTTTATTTTTTTCCATCCATCCATCCACCCATCCATCCATCCATCCACCCATCCATCCATCCATCCATCCATCCACCCATTTATCCATCCATCCATCCATCCATCCATCCATCCATCCATCTCTACCGCCCACCGTCCCTCCCTCCCTCCATCCATCCATCCACCTACCCATCAATCCATGTGTGTGTATGTGTATGGTGTGTGTGTGTGTGCGTGCATGTTTGTATATGGTAAGTGCGTGTAGTGTGTGTGTGTGTGTGTATGTATGCGTGTATGGTGAATGTGTGCATGTGCGTTTATAATATATTGTGTGTGTGTGTGTATTTGTGTGCTGTGTGTACAAATTTAAGTAGATATGTCTGTATGCATACATATATACGTCTGCTTACAAACAGATCATATTCAACTCACACTGAAAAACATGCCCATGCACACCCACAAGCAAACACACACGTGCACACACACACACACACTCGTACACACGTACACACACTCATGCACACACATTTGTACACTTACGTATCATCATATATCGTATAAAATTACATCGGCAGTTAAAAATAAAGAGATGCACACACACCCGCATCCAAAACACACACACACACGCGCACACACACACACGCGCACACACACACACGCGCACACACACACAC
>NC_068987.1:92204780-92206604 GCF_001194135.2 Octopus bimaculoides
ATATATATATATATATATATATATATATATATATATACATATATATGTCTGTATATAGACATATATAGTGGTAGCGCAATGGCCCTAGTGGTTAGGGAAGTAGACTCGCGATCGTAGGATCGCGGTTTCGATTCCCAGAGTGGGCGTTGCGAGTGTTTAATGACCGAAAACACGCAATGCTCTACACGGCTCTGGCAACGGGTGGTGGTGAATCCTGCTGTACTTTTTCACCTCAACTTTCTCTCACTCTTCTTGTTTCTGTTGTCACACTTGTCACACTCTGTGTCACGCTGAATCTCCTCAAGAACTACGTTAAGAGTACAGGTGTCTGTGGAGTGCTCAGCCACGTTAATTTCACGAGCAGGCTGTTCCGTTGATCGGATCAACTGGAACCCTTGTCGTCAAATGGAATCCACGACGACACACACACATTTATATATATATATATATATATATATATATATATATATATATATATATATATATATATATATATATATATATAATGTGTATGTGCGTATGTGTATGAGTGTGTGTGTATGCGTTGGTGTGTAAACACATGCATGCTTCCTTTGGGCAATGCAACAGCCCGCTGAGAGGTAAAGAAAAGCCAAAATCTGTTCTAAGGAGGAAGGAACAATTGCAAAGCAGTACCTCTGTGACCCACCTGCATGCGAACGGCAGCAATTACATCCAAAAGGCTATCTATATATTTACACTCATTCATATACAAGCAGACATAAATCACAAATGGGTGTACATGGAAATAATGCTCATAACATCATGAACCCAAATATAAAGCTTTAGCAACATGTTATACACACAAACACATATGCATACATAGAGATTTGCACCACGCCGTTTATCCATATCTATCTATCTATCTATCTATCTATCTATCTATGTATCCATCCATCTATCTATCTATCTATCTATCTATCTATCTATCTATCTATCAGTCCGTCTTTCTATTTTGTTTACGAATGTGTGTGTGCGCGCACATGCAACACATCAACACTTTACTCAACCGCACAGAACTGCATTCATATAAACATGCACGCATAGACGTAAGTGCACCCACAAACGCATACCCTGATGCACTCACAGACTCAGAAGGATAGACACGGGTCCACACACATACAGGTAGTCGTACACGTGTGCATACACACATAGACACAGAAACAGACTTGGACCAGCCTTCTTTTCGATCCAAATCACATTAGCATACTCAAATATACTTCAGATGAACGGACACTTTCGGTACGCATGCGAGAGACGATATCCACCAAACCCGCCCTTTACAAGAGACGGTCTATAACAACACAACACCCCACCAACAACCTAACACACCAATACACCAGCTATACCAGCAACACAGCAACCGACTATCATTCACATAAATTTAACAAGGTACATCTGTATTCCACAACTGCATCATACATCCATAATTCACTCACTCAGCAGGTTCGTTCTATAGATAGATTGCAGTGTGATCTGTTCAAATTCTCGTCAAATACGCAGCAATTTGCTATGTGTTTGTGCATATATTTGAAATAGGTGGAGCAGATGAGGTGGTGTTGATTCCATGCGGTGTGCGTTGAGATAGGATGTATGTATAATGCGTGAGAGGGTAGAAAGTTTACGGTGGATGAGGAGTGCTTAAAGTGTATGAGTAATATACCTTGCAAATGCTTACACATACACACACGCATGATTGTACAAATATGGAAGTTCAGACGCAAAATCGCAGATAACTATCTACACTGAAACACACACATGTCTATGTATGTATATATATATATATATATATATATATATATATAT
>NC_068987.1:92207351-92209419 GCF_001194135.2 Octopus bimaculoides
CATATATACGTGTGTATATGTATATGTATATATATACTTATGTATTTATGTATGTGTGTATGTATTTTGTATGTAGAAGTGCGTGTAAAAAGGACGAACGAAAGTGGGATCTTACACTTAATTTTTTTTAGTTCAGATTTATATTTACTTAGTAACAAATTGACAGCTTCTAACGGGACTGAAACATTCGCGGACCTGAAAATACGACCACCTCCGCGGACGTTCGGACGTAAACAATTTTCGCAGAATTATATAACTATTTTAGGGTTTCAGCATTTTGGTAGAGCAATGTGGTTGCATGTTTGTAGTGGAAAAAAGAAATATCTTCATGAATTAACTGTACGAGGAGGAAGAAAATAAAGGAAGATATTTCGTGAGAAATAACTCATACAATAAAAAATGGGAAGATGCTAGTGAGAAAGAAGGTAAATTTTATAGCAAGGGGCTAGCAAGGTAAGAATATTTCAACAAGAGGTATCCAGGCAGCATTTATTACAAGGGAGATAATCACTTCTAAATAAACCATTAATCATGGTGGGTTGAGCAATTTTAATTTGAAATCTAAGACTAACAAAAAAGACACAGATTATGCGTATATTTTTCGCCTCATTACAAAAATCATAAATAATTTTTAGGCATTAGTAAAAACGTAGAGCGATATTTTATCCCTTTCTCACGTCATCAGCATGAAATCTATTTTTATCAAAAATGTTTTCCTCCTTCCGAGCACTTAAAATGTGTTGGGGGTCAGTTTGTGAAAAAGAATCTAGCTCCAGGTCTACTTCATACACTACTACTACTACTACTACTACTACTACTTGGTACTACAACTTTCTACTATTCATTAACTAATTAATCCATTTGTTAATAGTTTGCGTAGTTAATCGCTTGAATAACCATTGCCACCAGTCGGTTTGCCAAACTTTTTCCGTACACCATCGTGATCTCATCGGTGACGTAATCTAGGCAAACCACGTCTGTCACGTTTGCCAAAGTGATAACGGATTCATCTCATAACACATGTGTATTTCACCAATGAAAGAAAGGCATCTACCGCTTCTTATCTACTTGAACGTGATTCTAATAGGCGCAAGAGTGTCTGTCAAGCGAGCAGTTTGCTTCCCTATCCGGGTTGAATTTCCCTGTTTGGCACCATGTGCAAATGTCTTTTATTATAGCTATGACTCGAAGCTGCAGTAGAAGACCCCTGTCCAAGTCGCCACGCTGTGAGACTCAACCCAGGACCATGTAGTTGAGGAGCAAACGTCATACCGCACAGCCATGTCTATATGTATGTATGTATGTATGTATGTATGTATGTACGTGTGTATGCATTTATATATATACACACACAAACATACCCATACACGCACATATATATGCCATATTTAATTTAGTTAAAATATGTTTGTGACGAATTTCAACTGCTAAAAAGCAAATTCACTCTGGTTAACGTAGAAAAGATATTTCTCTTAGGATAAACGTATGTGAAAACACCCTATTTTTTTCGTTGTCCCAATCTATCAGGGCTTCCAGACTTCAAGTTAGTTAACATTTATCAATGGGAGGTAACTAAGAGAAGCAACTCTGAACAAATCCTATAAATCAAGAGCTTTATGTAAAACACAGTCAGTAACGTTGATTGATTTGCGCTGGTAAATCGCCCGATCTTGGAAATGTAACGAAATATTACCGTCAAGAAGTGTTTGGGCATAAGCAAAGTTTAGGTTAGTTAAGATATGTTTGTGACGAATTTCAACTGATAAAAGTCAAATCCCTTGCAGTTACCATAGAGAAAATATTTGTGCCATATGTACTCAGCCATATGTTTACTGTTGTCAGGCAGCAAGCTCAGAGATTTGCTAGAATCTCAAATATTTGTCACAGCTCTTTATATTCCCAATTGCAACCACACCAAGGTCATCTTTGTGTCATACACTCTCGAGTTCGGTAAAAGAAAATAAATCATTGAAATAGTGAGATGTGATTGACCGAATATTCACCTACACACACACACACACACACACATATATATATATATATATATATATATATATATATATATATA
>NC_068987.1:92209625-92210742 GCF_001194135.2 Octopus bimaculoides
AAATTTAAATAATAAGGGTAAAAATTGATATTAATTTGATTTTGTTTAATATCAATTTGAACAAGTAGCCTAGCATATTGAAAACATCTGAAGATTCAGAAAAATTATATTACATACATATAAGAGGGGTGACCACTAGGTGGACATCCAATATACTAAATGTAGACCCCCATAGTGTCTGACTACTAACAAAAAATTGTTCTCAAGAAAATTTGGCAAACGCCAGAACGTAAGAGACCAAGATAAATGAAAAGATACAAAATAAAATGATTAGTCACATACCAGATTTCAATGTTACCATTTACATATTTACAGACGTAAATGTCTGCAAATCATCAGTGTGAATGTCATAGAAAATATAATTTGCAGAACTATACACGAGACGCACACACGAGAGACAGCATACATACAGTTCTGTCAATTATATTTGTGCGTATATTTCAAATTTCTTCGTTTGGTGCGTCAAAGCCAGAAATGACTGTGCAGAAAATAATTTTCTGCATCGAAGCCTGCCGGATAGAGAGGATGGTTATTTAAATTTAAATAATAAGGGTAAAAAATTGATATTAATTTGATTATCAATTTAAACCAGTGGCCTAGCATATTGAAAAAATCTGAAGATTCAGAAAAATTATATTACATATATATAAGATGAATGACCACTTTTCTCTAATTTCTTTTTCCTCCCTTCACCGTTGTCTATCTCTCTCTCTATCTCCTCCTCTTTCTCCTTTCTCCTTTCTCTCGTTGTTCACACGTGACCATCCTCCATCTTGTCCTCACGTGATCATCTTTCTTTTCTTTCAGGGTTGTCCTAAAGACTGGATGTATCCTGTCCCTCTCCAATCAATTCTCTTGTCAAATAAAATATTTCTCCAGCGTTCGCTACTTTAGTCTCGTTCTAGTCTAAGGACCCTCCATATCTGGTTTCACTCGGTTTCTTTGTATGTCTCCATGTCCTGTCTTTATTCCCAACTTTGACCCTCCATGAATTCCAAATTTTATCTTAGTACTTATGGGAGCAACTGCCTTCTCAGAATCATATTGTCGTTCAATGCTCGAAATGAGGAGTAGATAGACAGCCGACAACTGATAAAGGGTCGTTCATTATGTTACT
>NC_068987.1:92211993-92213521 GCF_001194135.2 Octopus bimaculoides
ACATATATATATATATATACACACATACATACACACATATAAATATATATACATATATAAATATATAAATACATACATCCATATATATAAATACACTCGCCCATACGCATATAAGTGCTCATGTGTAATTTTTTCTGTGGGGGGATTAGCTTATGATTGTAACAGGATGATTATATAACAACCATATTTCCTCTTCTGTACAATTTATATCCTTGAAAAATATCATCTCACATTTTGCACAACAAATCTTGTGTCATTTTACATTCATACCTTTTATAAGAATCGATGAAAATCAATAAACGCTATTGAACAAATTACTGACATCATACCTCACATTGTTGTATTGGAAATGTCACGATTAATTCAATTTTAAGACAATGATTACTCACCCCATCATAAATATATATACAATGAATGGGCACATACCCTGATACACACACTCAGAAATTATTCAAACAGAGTCTGTTCAGTCGTTCACAAGAATGCGCTTAAAAATTTGCGATGCATGAATTAAAGATATTTGCTGCCCATCCGAACATCTGTATGGAAACGATGGGAACATTTTGGTTTCATCATTAAATAAACAAATAGGACACGCTTAAAAATAGTGAACAAACGTCGATAGGTCGTATTTTGTTAAACCAGGCGTATGTGTAGCTGATTGGTAAGCAGTTTGCTTTCCAACCACATGGCTCCGGTTTCAGTCCAACTGTATGGTACCTTTTAATATGACCTCGGGCAAGGTTTTTTGTGGGTGAATTTGGTTGACGGAAAGTGAAAGAAGCCCGATATATGTGTGGGTGTGTTTGAGTGTGCGCGTACCTTTATGTGTTTAGAGGCATGAGTTTGCTCGCGCGAGTTTGTGCATGTGAACGTGGCTTTTGTCTGCGTTTGTTCCTACGAACGCTTGACAAAAGGTGTTGTGTTTACGCTCCCGTAATTTGGTAGCTCGGCAAAAGTCACCGATAGAGTAAGTATCAGGCCTTCAAAAAAGAAATGGGATCGAGTTATTCGACTAAAAAAAATTTCAAGGCGGTTCTCAATCGTAGCTGCTATCATATGGCTGGAACAAGTAAAATATAAAACAGAATTGTATCAGTGTATTTATGTATAGAGATCACCTACGAGGGTGAGTCAGAAGGTAATGATATTTTGTTTAGGACACGAACATGTATCATACACGAAAATGAAGCTGGTTCTTTGTGAATCACATCCCTACTTCTCAACGTAGTCACAGTTTCTCTCAATAGCAATGTTCCACCTTCAAATAAGAGCATGTATCTCCGCTTCGTAAAATTCTGTTGACTGTTCTTAACTACTTCTGAGGCTATATCTTCACTACAGTTTTCACTTCCTCGTCACTGGAATAATGTTTGCCTCTCAAACCCTCTTTCATTGGGGCCGAAGAGATGATAGTCCAGTGACGAAAACTGCAGTGAAGAAGTGGCTTAAAGAAAAGGCAACAGAATTTTACGGGGCAGGGATACATATTCTCATTCAAAGGTGGAACATTGCTATTGAGAGAAAC
>NC_068987.1:92214046-92216926 GCF_001194135.2 Octopus bimaculoides
TATATATATATATATATATATATATGTAAATAAATAAATACATACATATATACATATATATATATATACACATATATATATATATTTACATGCACACATACACAGGTATACGCACATACATAGGCATAAATACATGCATACATATACATACATACCCACGCACCCATATTTCTGTTTATATGCTTATCTCTCTCTCTATATATATGTAAAATTACATATATATGTGTGTATGTACATAAAGTCATAAGTGTGTATATATACGTACTTAACCGTCTTTTGACACCTATTTATGTATATTGTTAGCAAAATATAACTTCCCATTTACCCTTCCATATCTATTCTTTAAAATATGTTTGTGTGTGAGTATGAATGTATGAGCGCAAAATTGTTTGTGTAACAGTTTGCAAAGCACATACTCTTAGAACAAAGAACAAAATTTTGTCTAAATGAATGCAGTCGCTTCTTTCTGTTTGCAATTATTATCGTTTTTTTTTTCCTTCTTTTTTTAGACATCTCTGTTCAGATCATACTACCGTTAACCGTATTCGTTTTGTTCTTGCCAAGTCTTTGATCTACTGCAAATTAAAGAGGGGATTAGTAAACTCCCGTTCCACCTACTTCACACATCATTCTATTTATTAGTCTAACTAAATCTCCTATCATCGGTTTCTTGCCTTCAATGTGCTACAGCCAGATTACTTCACATTTGTCAGGGTATTTACTTGCTTGAAAATTTTAATCCGCTCAGCTGTCTTTTCTCTTCTCTCTTTTAATTATTCTTTATTTACATTTTACTTTTTTTTCCTCCAAAGCTCTATTCATTTGTTTGTGAGTAAAATGAAAAAAATAATGACAACCATAATGATGACGACGATAACGACAACAACAACAACAACAACAGCACAACAACAACGACAACAATAATAATAATAATAATAATAATAATAATAATAATAATAATAATAATAATATATTTTCCTAATGTTTGGTATATGGCCAGTAATACTGAGGGGAACGAGAAGTCTATAACAAGAACTTCACTGCTCATCGGGTATTTATTTATCGACTACGAAAAAAATGAAAGGCAATCTCTGAGTTAAAATTCAGTAGGATTTGATCTCAGACTGTAAATTTAGAAATACTCCGAAGCGTTTGTTAGGCATCCTAACTGTTCTACCAGTAAGGAGCACTCATTTAGTAGTAGTAGTAGTAGTAGTAGTAGTAGTAGTAGTAGTAGTAGTAGTTGTAGTAGTTGTAGTAGTAGTAGTAGTAGTAGTAGCAGTAGTCCTTTCTACTATAGGCACAAGGCCTGACATTTTGGACGAGGGAACTAGTCGATTATATCGACCCCAGTACTTCACTGGTACTTATTTTATCGCCCTCCCCCCCGCAAGGACGAAAGTCAATGTCGACCTCGGCTGAATTTAAACTCAGATCGTGGAGTCGGACGAAATACCGCTAAGCATTTCATCCGGCGTGCTAACGATTCTGCCATCTTGCCGCCCTGATCATAATAATAATAGTAATAATAGTAGTAGTAGTAGTAGTAGTAGTAGTAGTAGTAGTAGTAGTAGTAGTAGTAGTAGTAGTAGTAGTAGTAATAATAATAATAATAATAATAATAATAATAATGATTATAATAATAATAGATATGGGATGTGCCAATCTAACATCAGCATCTAACGAGGCATCTTTCAAGGTGACTTCTTTTCTCCATTACTCTTTTGCATGGCACTGCTCGTACTCTCAAGCGAACTAAATAACACCAGGTATGGGTTCAAACTGTATAATATTATAGTAAATCATCTGTTTTATATGGACGATCAACCAGAGCAACTAAGACCGAGAATTCTGAGAAGTAAAATTTAATAATTATAATATATTGTTGACCTAAATCTTTCAGCAAATGGTAATAATGAGTTAATACTAACAAACGACTGATTGATTGATTAACCAGCAAATTAAACAAACGGATAGTTAGTTAATGAGATACCTATATAACTAAAAATAAAATAATGAAATTGAAACGGTGCATATGTATATCGTTATTGTTGTGATGACCCTCCAAAGACACACCAAAATTCTTAGCTAGAAAGAAAATACACAAGCCGTAACTTACAACTTATTTCCTGTCAGTATTACGTTTAATCTATTTTAGGTACAATTTTTAAGTGACAAATATACGTACGCAGCAGACACAGATATCGTTTAGTTCCTAGACAGATATATGGTTTCCTGAAGGTCATCTCAAAGTTTTTTAGTTGGTACATACATACAAACACACATAGATGCATCCATATATACATTCAGTAGGAATGTTCGTTTTAAAATGTGAAGTCGTTTTACAAGCAAGTAACCGAAACAAAGTCAAAAAGCTATTACGCTGTCCTGAAAAACAGATGACAGTCCTTTAATTGTACCCGAATGTGGGAACCCTGAGTTTACATAATGTTTTGAATCTACCCCCATTGCAACTAAAAAAAAATCTTACGCTGACACATGAAAACCAGAATCTCACGCCTTGTCGACCAGGAGCAGCTTAAGTCATTTACAAACAGACTCTATGACTGATTTGTAATTCCCCATATTCAATCTCAGAATAAACAGGGTGGGGGACGACTACAAGTTGAATAATTACTAACAGACATTCAACACACACTATGGAAGACGCTCAAAATGGTAAATATATGTCAACAAAACACCCTAATCGCTTGCTTTCGAAAGACTATCGAGTTACCACGCTCCACCATTTTTGAGTCGCTCTCACTCTCTCTCACCCATCTCTCTCTCCCTCGATACACACACACTCACGAACACACACACACACACACACACACACACACACACACACACACACACACACACACACACACACACACA
>NC_068987.1:92217185-92220428 GCF_001194135.2 Octopus bimaculoides
ACACACATATATATACATATATATATATAGCCAGAAGATGGCTGCGTGGCTCGAAGTTTGTTTTCCTGCCACATGGTTCCGGGTTCAATCCCCTGCTTGACATTGTATTTGAGTGTCTTCTACTATAGTCGCTGGCGAACTATAGCGTCTGTTATTGTGCGAGGATTTGATAGATAGAAACTGAAAAAGGTAGTCATTTGTGTGTGTATGTGTGTGTGCATGTCTTTGTGTCTATTTTCCTCTACCATCACTTGACAACTGACCCTGATGTGTTTGCGTCCCTGTAACGTAGCGGTTGAGTAG
This sequence comes from Octopus bimaculoides, assembly GCF_001194135.2. NCBI lineage: Eukaryota > Metazoa > Mollusca > Cephalopoda > Octopoda > Octopodidae > Octopus > Octopus bimaculoides. The sequence goes on from NC_068987.1 coordinate 92,217,489, forward strand.
AGAGCAGGCTTCCAATTTTAATACTGCGGACAAATCGGCCAACTAAATGTTCTTTAGGGCTGTGTAAGCAAGTGCCTGAACTCCTTACATCGATGTTAGAAACAAGGAGGAAGAAAGTTATAGATACATGGACAATATGCGACAATATTCATAATTAACAAATCGATATTAAAAGTATTCCATGGCAGAGATAAAGTCTAATACACTCATCCTACGATCGTTTCGGGAAGAAGTTACTGGGAGTGGATAAAGTATTCTTGTCCATATCCTATATAAATAGTTCCTTCCTTCATCGAGGAACACATAATAGATCTACAATCTTCCTTATTTGGAATAGAGAGAATAGAAAAAGTACAGAAAATAGAAAAAACATAGCGTGATATATACGTTCATACATACATAAATAAATACATACATACATACATACTTATATATATATATTACAAATAAAAGGGTAAAGGATTATTAATTTATTAGTAAATTAATAATTGATAATTTTTACCAAGCCCTTCGGTATGTAAACACTATTATCGGCGAAGAACTTATTTAAAGTTCTTATACATTTATAAACACAATTAAGGGATCAGCAGCAGTTGCTTCACCACATACCGAAGTTCAGAAATAGCAGCTAAAGTGCTAAAACTCCAACAGATAGCAATTGCTATTCTGAACTTCGGTATGTGGTGAAGCAACTGTTGCTGATCCCTTAATTATGTGTGTGTGTGTATATATATATATATATACACACACACACACACGAGGGGTGTAGGAAAAGTTTTGAGCCTTGATGTCGTGTACCTTCCTCACAAGTCTTGTACCATGCTTTTTTTTTTTTTGTTTTTTTGAGGCTGAAGACTTTTCATACACTCCTCGTATACCATAGTGGAATATGGCACTTGTCGACGACGAATGAAGATACGCAAAATAGGGAAGAAGCGCAGAAAGGTCGTGGATACGTCCCTCATCAGTTATAGACCAAATATCATTACAGTTTTGATAATGTTGTTGATTTTAGTGGCATCTGCCATCCTGAGGTGTAAATGAGCAAATATGAAAGATAAAATCAGTCAAGTGCAAAAAACAACCCCCCCCCCACAAAAAAGCAGGTTTCTCAAGTCCGAACAACAGAATGATAGGGTATGAGGAGAAGCTAAAAATATATGAGAGAGGAGCAAAAAAGTGAGAGAGAAGGTAAAAAGCCAACCAAAGACAGTAACGAAAACATTAAGCTTGTAGTAAATGAATCATCTGGCAACTGTACAATTTTCGAATACGAAATTATTGTCTGCATGTTGTCTTGGGCCTCACGAGGTGCTCGATATTAAAAAATAAGATCCTTGACTAACACACTGTAAATTGGTATCGAAATCAAAACGCAAGGAACGTTTGAATTTCACAGTAATCTTTTACACTTTTACTCTTTTACTTGCTTCAGTCATTTGACTGCGGCCATGCTGGAGCACCGCCTTTTAGTCGAGCAAATCGATTCCAGGACTTATTCTTTGGAAGCTTAGTACATATTCTATCGGTTTGTTTTGCCGAACCGCTAAGTTACGAGGTCGTAAACACACCACCATCGGTTGTCAAGCGATGCTGGCGGGAAGGACAAACACAGACACACAAACATATAAGCACGTATACATATACATATATATATATATATATACGACGGTCTACCAAATCCACTCACAAGGCTTTGGTCGGTCCGAGGCTATAGTAGAAGACACTTGCCCCAAGGTGCCACGCAGTGGTAATGAACCCGGAACCATGTGGTTGGTAAGCAAGCTACTTACCACACAGCCACTCCTACGCCTATGTAATATATCTCTCTGCACATATACGACACCAAACTCATATCTTCGCGCACACACACACACGCATACGCACGCACACAAATGCATATACATACATGCACATATATACACGCATATATATATTATGTATATATACCCTTACGCACACACATGCATACACACACGCACTTTATTCTTCCTGCTTATATATATATATATATATATATATTGATGTAAGCGTGTGAATAATATTTTGTGATATTTTTATTTTGTTGGTAATTGTACTTGTATGTGTGCTTGTGACATACTCTGTGTCATATCCGCATGAATAAACTACTCCTACTCTCAACCTCTGCTATTCTAGCTCTTCTCTCTCTCCCTCGCTCTTCTCTCTCTCCCTCGCTCTTCTCTCTCTCTCCCTTGCTCTTCTCTCTCTCTCCCTCGCCCTTCTCTGTCTCTCCCTCGCTCTTCTCGCTCTCTCCCTCGCTCTCTCCCTCGCTCTCTCTTCTTCCATGTCTCCTACTCTCTCTTATATTCTGTCTCTCCTTCTTCCTCGCTCCTACTCTCTCTCTCTCTTTCTCTGCCCATAGTTTGTTCCACCTTGCAGTGTTTGTCATTGTTTATTATTATGTCCGACCTCTCCCCATCTCTCTCTCTAATCCTCTATACTGCTTATCTCTTATTCACACAAAATTTATTCATTCTCTCTGCAAATATATTCCAACTCTCTTACCTAGTTGTCCTTTATTCCTTATCTTTCTCACTGCTTCAATATACTACTACGCCACAACGTAATAGAGGAAGGACGTGTGCACATGAATATTCAACATACAGTCCTAGGACACCAATAAACTCCACCTTCAATATTTACACACCCTCTAATTCAGGCTTAACGACTCCTCCCATTTAACCGTTTCACCCTCATCTTTCAACACCGTTTTTTTTTTTCCTTCTCATATATCGCTAGTTAAATTCCAACGACTGTCTTGTATGTGCGTGTTTCTGTTTGAGAGTTCGCGCGCGCGCGTGTTGAGTGTGGTTTAGTTTGTGTGTATGTGTTTGTGTGTGAGGGAGAGGACAAAAACCCAACCAACGCTTTCAAGTTACTAGCGAAACGACTGAAACTTTATATATATACATACATATA
>NC_068987.1:92220526-92223540 GCF_001194135.2 Octopus bimaculoides
TATATATATATATATATATATATATGAGCACACATAGTACTTACACTCATGCACACACGCCTACATACACACATACATATATATGTGTGTGTCTCCGTGCGTATGTGTGGACGTGTGTGAGCGTGTTTGCGCGTGTGTGTATATGTATGTATAGAATAAAATATATATCGGATGAGATCCAATAGTGCGCCTTTCTCTCATATTTCGTAATATTGTACTTTTTTTGTAAAAACATGAAATTTAACGTCACTATTCAGGCCACATCCGTTATATCTATCATATAAATACATATACCTGATAATAGGGGAATATATTGGAAAGCTTTGAATTGGCAATTTGAAGGCAATTTAGGCATGAAATATAATTACATTGTTTTAAATGAGTGAAATTAAGACATAATAGTTAGCACACCACCCCGAAAGAGTGTAGCCTGGAAAATGTACATGTTAATTCGTAATTAACATGAGATATGTTTTCCAAGCTGTATACGTTCGCGATGGTGGGCTGACTGCTGGATCTTAATTTCACTGTAATCACGACCATTCAAAAATAGGCAAGACAATGTTTTGGTTCCCTCAACTTTGAAACACTGACTCAACAAAGATGTGACAGTTGCAAGGAAGGAGAGAGCTACACCCCCAGTCAACTGCTGCTCATTTTCAGACACAAATATTGTGTAAAAGTACCTGGTGGAATTTTATAGCATGAAACATGAATAAATTTCATACATTTGTGAACGTTGAATGAAGTGTAGACAGAATGTCATTGATTAATACAGCTATAATTGCCCTCATTATTTGACTGGAAAGTCATGTCACAAACATATTTTAACTCGCCTAAACTTTGCTTATGACTAAACACTGTTTTGGCGCTAATATTACTGTACTTTCCATGACCTGGCCGCCTACCGGCGCAAATTAATCAATGTTGTTGACTGTATTTTAGTTAAAGCTATAATTTTAATAAGGTCTCTCCAGAAGTCTCTCCTCTGTTAGGTATTTCTCATTGGTAACAGCTAAGGAGCTAGGAACATCGATCTCTTGGAATCCTGATAGATGGTGACACTGGACAGATATTTTCTTTTTATACCGTTTTACCATAAGAGACAGTTTCTCCACGGTAACTGCAGTGAATTTACTTTTAGCATTTAAGACATGTCACAAACATATTTTGGTAGCCACTGTCCATTAGGGAGAGAATTGGTTATCTACAGCCTATCTTCGAGCCAGTAGGTATAATTAAAAGAAGAGGAAAGCAGAGTCAAGGCAGGACAAGCTTATCAATTCATTTGAATTAGTTTAATGGTGAAGCGAATTAAGCAAGTATAGAATAAAAATACTAGATTATTGTTTTATAACTGTTGTTGGGATATCCCAAGAAATGGATCAATGTGTTGATCCACGTTTCCATATACTGTGTATTCCATCATCGGAGACAGAATATCAAGTGTGCAAGACGTACAGTGTTAAAAATCATGAATATTCTTTACAACTAAAAGACAAAATCACTCCAGAAATGATGCCGGGAGGAACAGATTCGTCTTTTGCCTCAGTTGCTGCTTAATTCAAATTCATTGGGCTTATGCAGTGCCATTGGAAACTAACAGATAGTTTATTCACTTCCAACTAGTAGATACGATTTTGATTCGGATGTGGCACGAGTGCATGTCATTGATATGCAGCAACTAGCACTTCTAGCACGATTTTGCTTCTCCTATCTTAAGTATATAGTACTTTTTAACGTGATACGTCGTTAAAGGGATATTTCTTGGACGAACACCGCAGCTGTTGTCCTTTAAAGAAATATACGTAAAATATGCTGTATTGAATATCTATCTATCTATCTATCTATCTATCTATCTATCTATCTATCTATCTATCTATCTATCTATCTATCAATCTATCTATCTATCTATCTATCTATCTATCTATCTATCTATCTCTATCTATATATCTCTCTCACTCTCTCTCTATCTCTCTATCGCTCTCTCTCTCTCTCTCTCTATCTATCTATCTACCTACCTATCGTAAACAAAACCACTGATTGGTAAATAATACAATAAAACTACACTTAAATAAAACCCGATGACACTCTCATGGGTGTCTGTATTGGTAAAACTTACGAAATACAAGAGTTGGGATAGTGGTTATATGCCCTGCGGAGAAGTATAAGCTGGCATTTCTGCTCATCGAAAAAGAACATCTTCATCGATAAAAACACAACTACTTCAATGAAATTACAATTTGCATTACGGAAAAAACGGGAACTTGCGGTTGATATGTGAAAAGCAGAATAATGGATCATCTCGATTTCGTTGTCAGTACAAACTCCCATCAAAATGTCACTAAATGATGAAATTGAATTTAATTTAAATAGATAATTGTATTTTTCGTAATTATATATTCGCGAAATACACGGAAAAAAAATAACTAACGTGAGAAAGATTCTTTCTACTTTGTACCCAAATTTCCTACCCTAATAGCAGACAACTTCAATATACTTTCTTATTAAAACACTCGACTTAATATACCTTAAACCAACAAATATACATTAAACCAACAAATTAACTGCCATAAATAAGCACACGAAATATATTCCAGATACGGCAAAATACAATCAGCTAAGAACGCTCCAAATTTCAGGATAAACTGTATAAATTATCATCTTGAACAATAGTTTAATAGAACGGTGTTATGACTCCAATGTTCAGTGAAATCCGAAGAAGAAAAAGCCATAAATGAAGGCTATAAAGAGCGAATGAAATCTCTGAGCATGGTATGGTTTGATTATATGAAGGTTTTTTTTTTGTCAGTATTTCACAGTTTCAGAAAATGAAATACAAAAATGAGAGATCAGGGTAACACCAGATCATGGTTGCCACTAGCATTAAAAGAAGTATAAGCTATCAAATGTACCAGTTTTAATAGCCGACAATATATACAAAAAATAACACAGCAAAATCATTGACATGAATTGTATTGGAAAGATATATATATGTATATATATATATATAT
>NC_068987.1:92223994-92234419 GCF_001194135.2 Octopus bimaculoides
AAGACTAAAATCAAGTTGAGTCTCCAGAGCACACCAAAGACAAATATGTAGAGGAATACGGATCTATGGTTAATACTCGCGGAATTCGATGAAGAAATTAGTCAGAGTGAAGTGGAACAATAACGTAGATCACCACAAATAGAATCTGAAAGGGAATGTCTACTTTTAGTTGCAGATTCTCAATGGTTAGCCACAAAACAATATACTTACTTTATAGTAAAACAATAAATCTGATGTAAAATGTAGACGATGAACTGAACGCAGTATATCTATTGAGCATTTCGTTTCTGGATGCTCTGTCCTTATATAAATGAGTATGCACAGCTGCATTTGAGTTCACCATTACATGCAGTGGAGATATGCCGAGATGTTGACATAGAATCTGAGATGTGGCAAAGAGAGGCAGAAACGAATGCGTATGAAAAGTAATCTATTTACAATATCCTGGGACAGGCCTGACGATATTAACGATGAGACCAAAGTGAACAGTCCAGACATAAGTATCAAATACAGAAAAACGAATGTATATTTATATCCTGATAAAAGTTCCCCTTTCGAACACAATTATCGCCCAGAAATATACGGAGAAATATATCAAAGTATAAGGATTTTGTTAGAGAAAATACTGAATAGAAGTTTACTAAAATAAGCGTAAGTATTCTATATAACTAGATTCAAACAAATGGGGTTAAAATGAGACATGACTTACAACAAAGCATACCGTCTACAAATAGTCACAGCCCCATCGTTTGTCACACACATTCCATTCAATAGTATATTTCCCACAATTCCATCCGGCACAGGTCACGCATAAATTCTCCCGTAATACCGTGCACCGCATGTAGAAAATACTCATCCGAGTACACAGCCGACACTGTTGCACGCAAAATAACAAACCCAATGTATATGAAATACAATATCTACTGAACGAACAAAATAAGGCAATCTATGTAAAATTTTCTAATTAATTTTCAAACGATGTAGCACAAACGTGGACATGCACTTCACATCAAAGTATAATTGATGCGGTAAAAGTAATTCTACATTATCAAAGGAGTAAACCGCTCACATGTTAGATGCATTTAAGTTAATCTAATCTGTATGAATGTGAAATCAGCCGTGCATTTTTTGTCCCTTTTTTTTTTTTTGGAATCATTCAAAGAATATCAGACCTTGGCACAGGATCACATATTTTAGGAAACTATCTGGTTTCGATAACGCATTTTGTTGTTGATTTTAATTTTCATTGTTGATTATGTATGCAACGGTGAACGATTAAATGCCATGGCTGTCGTTGAGATTTGAAATCAGAAATTAAAACACGGTATCTTAATACCACAAGTTTCTGCTCCTGCTACTAATGAGAACGCTTAGCTAAATTGTAGGAACGTAAATCACGCATGTGCATATTTAGGATCACAAGATTCAAAGATAAATTATGATAGAATGAAAGGAATAAATATTGTTTTAATTGATATGGCATATAATATCGTGCAAACACGCAGAGTTACTTCCATAGCATGGAAAATGAAGAGATATTTCTTGTTCGTTTAAAAATGAATGGATATCGCTATAATTAGTGATACTAGATATAAGCATGATGGAATAATGAAATAAGTTGCAATGTATGAGTCTCTTTCACGTGATGTAAATATGAGATAAGATTAGTAATACGACCAGGCAATATTTTGAAGTTTGTCTTATATATGGATATTACATGAAAGATATCTGGATATTACAATGCATACTTCTATTCAATTTGTTATATGCTCGTTGAGCTTATACAAGAAATTATATTAGTCACATAGGAAACGAAGTACAAAAGAAATATACTTAAATACTTCAGAACACAGCCATGTATTTTCTTTCACGTTTTGGTGGCTCTAATAGTGACTAATGTAACTAAAATAATTCTATTTAAAGAGCTACAATCGTTCCATTATATAGGAGCAGTACATTTAAATACCATCCAAGTGTTATGGAACCACAGGAGAATGTTTTCGTAATTTGTTAAAGTTTTAGTTGACATTAAGTCTGCTTTATATAAAAGAAGTGCAGTGAGGTGCATATTGAAATCAAAAGTTGTTCCGAGCAACGTCTTGCTTTAAGCCATGACTAATGATGTTAAAGAAATGGATAAGTTTCCAGGTATTTGAAGAGGTATTGTATTGCATTATATTACATTTTCAAAAAATATTAAAGGATTTGTTTAGAGTCGAGCTTCTAAGATGTTTAAGAAGTCTGGTAGATGTAAGAACTTTCGTTGGTTGTCAATTAAAATTACTGATGTAAGGAAAAGTAATTAAGATTCACGAAATAGATTCGCAGATTTATGATTTCAGCATCTTATATTATACTTTGTATATCTAAAATGATAGAATAATTAAATTCTCCCGTAATACCATGCACGGCAATTAGAAAATACTCATCCGAATACACAGCCGACATTGTTGCACGCAAAATAACAAACTCAATATATATAAAATACAATATCTACTGAACGAACGAAATAAGGTTATAATCTTATAAGATTATAGTGTTAAAAGAATTAAAAATTAGTGACGGCCAGAAATTTATATTCGATTTTATACTCCCAAGTGCAACATCTGTCCTTATCGACATTGTTTTTCATCAAACTTGGGTTTGCATGTTCATATCATAAAAACTTATAAGAATTTGGAGTCGATATTATCCACATCACCAAGTTCTTAAAAAAGGGCTAGCTTAAAGATATGATGTATACTCAATAGCTGGAGGTAGGATCTTTCACATGCAATATGACATTATGCTTACAATGAGATTAAATAATCGATTTAGGCTTGTTAAAAATTTAATGACAAGCAAATTAGAATACCAGCAGCTTCAAAGTTTTCTAAAACAAAAGACAATGCAAGTTCGTAACTCACGTCTTTAAATCCAGAATTTAAAGACACTACAGATGCTTCGCACTTGTTAGATCTTATTAGCGAAGAAAATTTCATTTGCTAGCAAAATAATCATATATATATGATTGTGAATGTTTGCATTAATGTTGACAGTCATAATCATCCTCACTAGAGCAAATGACATAAAGAGAACGTTCTTCACATGTTGAATACATATTTGGTAGGGTCTTATTTAAGCATCATTGTGAATGAAATAAATTCGAATTATGGAAAATATGTTATTTAAAGAACAAAACTTTCTAGTGCGTTTTAAAAACAAGTAGAAATCTAACTCCCATAATATCATCAAATCTAGTTTTTAAAAAAATAGATAAGGGATTCAGAAGTTATTCTTGTCGTTAAACCAATTTGGTGAACAATAATCCATTAAGATGAATATGCTTTGATGAGAAAATCTCATAATCTCAAAATGTATTTTGTGTTTATCTAGTCGACTTTAAAGTCATATCCACACAGAACTGCATTCTATTAATTTCCTAAAATCATTGATCGGTTGATATTTAACTTATGTTCGTTGCTTGTCATTTCCAGTTTCCAAACACCACACAGAATTTGCCTGATATTATCGAAGTCTTCCAACTCACTACCGTACATATGAGATGCTACTCTATGTATTTATGTACTACTCTATAATTATTTAGTATGAAGACAGCTTCCTCATCTCTAACTTTGAACCATTATACTTTACAAATCAAGTTGTAATTAATAGCCAATGACAAATGTGCATATCCAGACACATTAAATTAACATTTGTAGATATGTATCTATTTTTGCCCTTAGATCAAATAGATATAAATTATTAAGTGACGATCCATTGACAGTTATGATTATAAGACAGTACACTATTTTGAATAATGTCTTATTAAATTATTCAAAACAAAGGAATGCGTATATTTAATTACATCAACCAATCCAAAGTGAGTGCTGATGAGTCATGAACCACGCAAATTAGCAAGCTTCCGTCCGTGTAGTCAATCTGACACAGTTTCTTCTCTCCCATTCACCTGATCCTCTGCGTTTTAAACCCCAGGATATATCTAAAGTTTAATTGTTAATTATTGGCATTCACGCAAGTATGCCGAAGCCTTTCATGAATTATAAATGATGGTGAGGGGGAAATATTTTAAGAAACATTGTACAGTAAAAATCACAAAATTAATCCGGAAAGAAGTACTTGACTCTGCGCAACTAAATCTCTCAGCGTCGACTATGGCGTTCAACGAAGCTACATTGCTCGCGTGATATCTACAATGACCTCTGTATGTTGGAACGAATGTTATATTCGCAGTTTGGTCGAGGGAAGGTAAACCATGAACAAATTCTGTATATCTATCCATATAGTCAAAATGTTAACTGGACATCATACATATATTTGATTAGTCAACATCAACCTAAATGTGAGAAAATCAGCGCAAATAACAATAGTATCGACAGCTCTTAAAAACGACAAAACACTGTATCTAAAATGAAATATGAATATAAGAGTATCTCAAATAAGAAGAGAAACAATCAGATGCGTTAGCACACACACACACACACACGCACACACATATATCAAGAGAACGTGCGTGTTGGCGAGGGTGAGAGAGAAAGTGGAGTGTGGGCCTACGAGGAGTTGTAAATACTGAGACAGCGAAAAATACAGAGACTGGTAGATAGGTGTGGTGAGAAATGAAAATAGAGAGAAGCAAAATGGAGGAGGAATATTAAACTTAAATGTAAATGAGAAAGCAATGATCCGAAATGAATGTTAGATAGTAATCTAGTCGACACTCTAAAAGCTCTAATAACTAGAGCCTTTCTGCCGTACATTATGTATTGCATTAAACTGAGAGTACACTGAGATCAAATGCTCTGTTTCTAAGTAATACACGTGCACAAAAACGTGGGATATAGAAATTGAAGACGGAGTCATCAGAGTTTCGCCTTGATGAGCAGCGTTCTACACATATTTTTCATAGCCTCATGTATTTTAGTAATTTTTATTGATAGTGCTTTATCGCATATATTATTGTTTTCAATCGTGTTTGTTTGTTTGTCGGTCAACAAGATACCTCAAGAACTGTTGGATGGATTGGGATGTTTGGCCTCGTGTTCAGGGAAATTTCGGACAGCGTGGTTCTTCTGTTACTCCTACTAGCCATCCTGTATCAGAAGGGCCACATCCCTCTCATCCTCCACCCACCTTTGTCATAAAGCCTTTGTATGCTATGTATACGTCCTTTCCTGTATGCTTACCCCCTTTTTTATTATATTTATATATTTTGTCATTTCCTTTCATTATATGTAAACCCCAAACTTGATGTCTGTTTTTTTATTATGCCGTTCATCCGTCACCCTTATGGCAAATAAATGAATGTATTATTATTATTAGTGTTAATATTAGTAGTATTAGTCGTAGTAGTAACAGTAGTAGAACTACTACTACTACTACTAGTAGTAGTAATAGTAGTAGTATTAGTAGTAGTAGTAGTAGTAGTAGTAGTAGTAGTAGTAGTAGTAATACTAGTAGCATCAGTGTATGATGTTGTATGCTGTGCACCGTAGTTAAAAAGTAAAGATCCAAGCGAATATTCTCAAGTGTGTGTGTGTGAAACTCTGTGTGTGTGTGTGTGTGTGTATGTAGTATACTGTTCCGTGAAGGCTATGTGAACAAAAATGTACTCCATCTTGTCGGAGATAAATATTACTTAATAAACAGATTATACATTTTTATGAACAAATAATAGTTTCATACGATGAAAACGACTCAGACAGCATTTTATGACACGTCTGGGATCTTCACGCAATCTTCAGGCTCTGCTCACCTGGCATAACATGCTAGAAGAGGACGATAGAGTAACAAAAAATACAAGAATAGGCCAGAAGTAAAGGCTGGAAGATAGAAAACGCCGGGAAACGAAAGGAAAAGGAAAAGATAGGAAAAAGAAAAAAAGAAAAAAGGTGAGAGTTATATTTATGTCCCTGTAAAGTCATAAGGCGGAATGGATACAGGCATAGAGTCTTCCTGTACAGCTGCTCAATCCGAAGTGGGTAGTATTTACTAATTCACCAACAGGAACATTTCTAAATGTTTAGATCTGCTGAAATTATCAGATCTGGAATTCAGCAATGCGGTGGAGTTCTTAATTCTGTGTGCTCTCACCGTTGACATATGGTGTGGACTTTTCAATTATTTCCTACTTGATTGTACGTGGTGTGACTAGCCAACTTAGTGGCTTATTTTTGACACTGTAATGGAAGGAAGATATGTGGTAAACGTAGTAATTTCTGGAGTCGCTTTCACATAACTCGATGGAACTCTCCTTCTCGGTTATCTTATCATCTAGCATTGTTGTAACTTTTGACTCATATATGAAGGACTTAATCATGCATCCCTGGTCGAGTGGACAGTTTCCTGTGTCTCAGCAGTTACAACTGGGAGTAGGCTCATGATGGCGCTAAAGTGTAATTATGTTCTTCATATTATGGCAGTACTGAGCGCTTGTAAAATGTTTTTTTATCTGTACCTGTGATTTTCAAGAAAATGTTTGTTTAAGATAGACAGGAATATTTTACCTATGTAGTTTTTAACGTTAAGGGAAAAAGACAGGGTCCAGGAAGTCTCCCTACATGACAGTAAGTGTTAACGAACATTAAATATCCCACACCAGGAAAGGCATCTTCGCACCGAAGTGACAGAAAGTTGTAGAAACAGATATGTCGCCATTATTATCCTTATCAATGCCATGTACTCGGATCACCTCGGAACGAAATGAATGGACGGTCTAGGACTCATATGCAAATAGTGTGAAATGCATTTGTTGCGGCGTACAAATTAAAAGGAGCTGTAGAAGTGTAACCCCCCGTACATATATATATATATATATATATATATATATATATATATATACACATGTTTCTATATAAGTGTTGATTTCGTTCCTCTCTCTTTCTCTTCATATATATATTTATATATAATTTTATATACTACATGTATATGTATTAATGTGTTATATATATATGTATATGTGTGTGTGTGTGTATGTATATATTCATACTACATAAATATGCATATATATGTGTGTATAAGTATACATGCATGTATATATGTTAAGCTCAGTCTCTTTATACATTGAGAATGGCTACTTTGAATATGAAACAAAGTATCAAATGTTACTTTTGTGAAACGCATTAATATCAGGGCAATATATCCAATGCAATTTTCTTTTTTACTTTGTCGCGACATTAGTAGTTTGAATCTAACACAAAGTTCATCAGAATATTGGAGATAAAAATAATCCGGTTAATATCTCTCGGTTTTATAATTTCATCAATCAATGCAATGATCAGTGAAATATTCTTTCGTGATGCTTATCTTCATGTAAACAGAAGCGGGTATTTTCAGATAACAAAAGGCTATTTATTCGTACGTTCGACATAACCGAAGCTTTATTGTACACAGAATTGTGTCTATGGTATTGTGTAGTGAATGCTGTTATTGTTAAAAGCAGTTATTTTTATGAGCATATCAAATTATTTTTACTGATCAAACACGTTGAATGTCTTCCTAGAATGGTGAGCGGTAAAGAAGGGAAAAAGAGAAAAGAAAAATTGAAAGAAAGATAGTGTATATGAGAGAACATTTTGTCCAGAGAGACATTAGTCATGGAGAAGACAATATCAAAAAGAGCAATAAGTATATGCAGGTTGGTGTATGATTCAATGTTGGAATTATTTAAGTCGGATAATCAGATAACAAATCAAAATCATACACGTATATCTATTTTCTTGTCTCGTTCACCAAAGTAAATATACTTCCTTCTCAACAGACTCCTTATATATATATATATATATATAAATATATAGGTAAATATAGGTGGCGTCTTCATTGGTCGAGTATCTAGAATAGCAGTCAAGCAATCAATGAGTTTTTGGTTCGTATATTCTCACTATTACATAATTTATCTAAAAGAAAGACTTTTAATTCCATAGTGCTCGTAACATCTCATACAAATAAATTCCACAGTATTTTAATCTGACTACCGATTCTTGAGGTTCGCTTAGCTTGCAGTGACGTATACAACTATTGCACAATCTTATATCAAGACTTTAGACTTAACAACAAGTCTATCACTAAGCAACTGTAGATCACTTGATCTTTTGAATATACAATTTTGTGTCTAGTGGAATTGGTAGAATAAGCAGGTGTATCTTCATTAATTCACTCTGTCAGAAAAGGATTACGAACACTTTGGATGATGTAGATCTCAGCAGTCGAGCGGTGGTTGGGGACGAACATAAACACAGACACACACATACACATGTATATATACGGGGGACTTCTTTCAGTTTCCGTCTACCAAATACACTGACAAGGCTTTGGTTGGTCTGAAGCTACAGTAGAAGAAACTGTGCTACACAGTGGGACTGAAGTCGGAACCATATTGTTGGGAAGCTAACTACTTACCATACAGCCACGCCTGAACCTACTGTGTAACTCTTCTATTCTAATTTTGCAGCACCACCATGATTATTGGTGAAGTGAAAGAAACAATGACTAAAGATATAAGTGGTAGTGTAAAATCAGTTAACTAGCGGTTCTTTAGTTATTGATTTCCACTATTTCCAGTGGATTGAGGGAGGCAGAACGCTCCTAGTCACTTCGCTGAACTACATATAATTACGTAACAATTCCTACTATCAAGAACAGCTTAACTTTCAGGTCACTGTGTCATATAGTAAATACTAGTAATGAGGGAAATAAATGAAAAATATATCACTACTTCTTTACAATGTAATGGGATTAATAGAAATTACAGACATATAATTCTATCAACCATTTTGAAAACTAGTCGCAAGCATTTCTAAGATTTGTGACGGGTTTAGCTTATTGGTTACAAAACGATCCACTGGAAAGACATTCCGGATATTCTCAACTCTATTACATGTTTACAAAAATGAACCTGAAAGGAAGGAATCTACTCCCTCTAGATGCTGATGTACATATAGCTGTAAGAAATTGATCAGTTATTTGTTACAACTTGAAAGCACTTTTCTGTAATATATCAAAGAGATGAGGAATTACGTACATCATTTACACTTGACGGATATTTGTTTTGGCTGATATATCCTCCAGCTTTCATCAGGTGTCTTGGGGAAATTTCGAACATGGATTCTCATTCCTAAGGTATTTTTAAATGTTATTATCATTAATCAGGTCACTGCCTGGAAACGAACTCGGAATCTTGGTGTTAGTAGCCCGCGCTCTTAACCACTACGCCATATGCCCGTGGGCAATTATGGAGTGAATTTTAGGGATTATAAACGTAATATTTTCCTATCCTTTCATTTTGTAGCTGAGGTCGATGTATTTCTAAAGAGTCTTACTTTCAGTTCAGTCATCAGTATTACAGGTTATATGTAACTGAACGGAGGACGGAGTCACCACTCGCTCGTTCGAAATGTCAGACATAACTTAGTCTGCTGCCTTATATATAAACAAAAAACAAAACAAAACAGATAATATCTAAGATAAACTATATCTGATAAAGCAGGCGCTACACATGGTTGGAACGTCTTTAACTAAAAGTTTACACGTTCATGTCTGGTTTGGTATTCGGTTCGATAACATTTTGTTTATTCTAGCGCCCAAGTAGTAAGAAGAAGCAACAAGGAACACATTGTATGCTTAGCAACACCTTAAATGTGAGAACCCAGGAACCATAAAAACAAGAATATTTAACAAATATAACAACTACAAAGTATATCTAGAGAGCCAGTAAGAACCATAACAGCAACAGGAAGAACAACAATGGCGCTGAATAGATGGCGCGTCTACACATAGAAATCTTTGCAATTGTGTTATTTTGTCAAACTGAATAATGAAATCCCTCTATCATCTCTTCAAAAAAAATGTTAAAGTAGATAACTTAGTTAATCATTCATATACTACAAATGATGGGAGCGTCACTTCTGGAAGGTCGTTGAATGTCTACGAGATGATCGACGGCTCTAGTTAAAACAACAACAGCGAATAGAAAAAAAAAATGTAAAAGTAAAGTGCATCGACAACAATACCAATAGCAACAAGAAAAAAATAGAAGTAGAATCATGGCATGTATAACCACACACAAGAATAATTGAATCAATAACTGCATTACAAAGCAGTGCAAAGAACAAGCAAAAAGGCCTCACCGCTGCCCCACCCACCCAAAAGTTCAGAGAAACAAGTGATGTTTATTTCTGACAGAATTAATAAAATAGGTGAGAAACGTAAACCCCGCACCAAATTTACAGTTAGATAACTCGATTTTCCCTCCTTAGATTTCGGCGTTTATTTTTGGTGCCTTTTTGTGAGTATAAACCATGAAATGTTTTAGCAGTATAACATTGTAATAGGAAAAATTGTGTTCTATGGCGCCAAAGTCTATCATCTAGTCGTGAAGCATTTGCTCTCTCTCTCTCTCTCTCTCTCTCTCTCTCTCTCTCTCTCTCTCTC
>NC_068987.1:92234446-92236140 GCF_001194135.2 Octopus bimaculoides
CGCTCTCTCTCTCTCTCTCTCTCTCTCTCTATCTATCTATCTATCTATCTATCTATCTATCTATCTATCTATCTATCTGTCTGTCTGTCTGTCTGTCTGTTTATATGTCCGTCTTCTGTCTGTCTCTCTTTTTGTCTGTCTCTGGCGTTGTCTCTGTCTGTGCCTCTCTCTCTCTCTCTCTATCTGTCTGTCTGTCTGTCTCTGTCGCTCTCTCTCTCTCCCCCCTCTCTCTCTCTATGTATCTATCTATATAACACAAACCTATAATAGTGGTAGTTAACGTTATTGAGAAACAACCATTGCTGGAAAATTCTACAGACACACATCCTGAAATGTTGCACAAAGATCTACCTATTGAACGAATAACTATAGGACAGAGAGGAGGAGAGAAAGAAGGAAAGATTTGGGAAGATGGACTGTTTATGCAGTGCATTTCAGATATATCTACAACACACACACACAGCATATATAGTATAACAAACACACGCACACTATATATGCAAACAACAAAAAAAAAAGAACTTGCATCCTAATCCACCGATATTGATTTAAACAATATCCTTATATCCTTATATTTTTTATAAAATATTATACATATGCGTGTGTGTATTTCTGTCTATCTATCTCTCTATCTATCTATCTATCTATCTATCTATCTATCTATCTATCTATCTATCTATCTATCTATCTATCTGACGGACGTGCTGTCACATCGGCTACAGAGGTAGACGTTTGTTTGACCTTTTATTGTCCACATTTTGTTGGAATTTTTAAATATTTTTGTTGCGAAGCACCTATGCTTCATTTTTGTGTATTTTCAAAGGCAGGAATTGGCCCCCAGGGGCAGTTTCGGCCCTAACAAAATACAAAAATTTCCTTCTCGACATTTGAAAAATGTGGAGAAACACAATTTCGGAACGCTTGTCTTGTTCTTTTGATGACCATTTCCCGAGGCTTCAGATGCCAGAAGAGAAAATAGAACAGAGTAGCACGTACTCACACAGTGACAGGAACGCAGTTGCTGTAAACGTCACAAAGACGGCGATTACAGCTACTAACAGCCCTCTTACCACTACCACCACCGACGACAACAACAACAACAACAACAACAACAGCAAGGACGCAAATTTATCGGCCGTCAGCACCCACAACACCACCTGTTCAACAAAATCTGCTGCCACTACCACCACCTTTGAACCCGGCAGTACCAACACCAACATAAACAAAAATGTTCCAAAGAACATGTCCGCCAGCACAACAAAAAACAAATTTCGCAGATGCTATAAAGGAAAAAAGAACAATAGTGACATTCACACAACAACAAATTAAAGACACAAAATCCCTTCTTACGAAAAAAGGCCATGATGTTAAAATAAACATTTCAAAAGAAATTATAGAAAAAAAAAACAAAAAATGCATCATTTATAAACTGGTAAACACAAAAACCAGACGTGTAGAAAATTTTAGGAGAGATAAGAGATGTGTCTTAAACCTGTATGGGCTCATCAAGAGCATGTCACGTGAGGACGAAAATTTGGAACGGTACAGGTGAGATTCTTAAATGAAAATTTAGCGAAGCAATTTTCGACACTCTCTCTCCGCACAGATAACTTGGTGATGATACCGAGTTATCTTGGACAGAGAGTGACCAAAGTAATTATAAAAAAATGTGCCATCAGAAGTGGACACCCAAT
>NC_068987.1:92237198-92237711 GCF_001194135.2 Octopus bimaculoides
CATTGGGTCGTCGAGATCGTATCTAGATAGGATAGTGTGTAGGACAAGAGATAGAGATAGTTTAGGATGTCCACAATTCCACATAGTCAGCTACACGGATCACAAACTTGTGACGTGTACGCTAGATTTAGATAAGGCACATAGGCAGGGACCTGGTTACTGGAAACTAAACGCGTCTTTCCCGTCGAGACAGGTTTTCAGAGACCGGATTAGCACGTTAGTAAACAGGGCTTTGACGGGAGCCATCGTCAACAACAAATGGTGGTTTGCCCTCAAGAGAGCAGTAAGGGCGGAAGCAATAAGGTATAGCAGGGCAATAGCTGTAGAGAGGAACAGAGTAGAGGGGAAGCTAGTGATAAATTTAGAAGAGGTATTGCGAAGTGGCATCGAATCCGACGTTTTAGCGGCGAGGTTGGCCCTCGACCAACATTTCAATGCTAAACACGAAGGGTGTGCTGTCAGGGCAAGGATGCATGCTCTGAGGAATGAAGGTGTTGGAGCCGCGAGACGAAC
>NC_068987.1:92240490-92242257 GCF_001194135.2 Octopus bimaculoides
CCCCCCCCCCCCGCTCGAAAAGAAAAAAACTCTGCATTTGTATTTTGTAACCTCTGTGTTGAGCCCTGCGTGGCTAATAAAGAAACATATCTATCTATCTATCTATCTATCTATCTATCTATCTATCTATCCATCTATCCATCTATCTATCTATCTATCTATCTATCTATCTATCTATCTATCTATCTATCTAAGTCATCTTTCACCTAATCCATTGTGCCCAAAGCCTTGGTTACACCACGCACACCATCGTTTTCAATATCAACCTGCTGTTATTTCCAGCAAGGGATAACAGGCCGTCGATAATACTACCTTTATACGATACTTTACCTCGTGCATCCAGGTATCATCCACACGTAACCTAGAGACGTCACATCAAACCAAAGCGACAGCCGTAAAAGCTGATCATTTAAACATTCTATACTTAAAATGAAAAGGATGTGATTTTTTTTCATTCAACACCTACAAAATCAATTTATATATTTATCACATATTATTTCAAACTCATCCGCTTTATTCTCACAAAATTCGACTTAGATACTCAAAACCTCTGCATATTGTTATCTCCATATATCACTGCGGACAGCCTCTGATGATATCTCATCGACAATATATAATGAAAACAGCGTTGGGAAGTATTGACCTTCATTACTGCAAAAATTTGCATCGTCCTTGAAATACTGCTGTTTTTACAATATACAGCTAACATCAATGATACATTAATGATCATAAATGGCAAAAAGAGCATAAAATAAATTAGAATGCATAAAAACAATCCGATTGATTGGGAAGTTTCCATCAACTTCAAACGAAAGAATGAACTTCAATGACGTGCTTTCCGTTCATTCTGCGGCTTATACTATAATTACGGCTGTCTCTGATTTCGGTGCTCCTCCGTTCGTTATCGTCTTCGAACTATTGTTTTTGTCACGCCATCATCTCTTTTCCTCTCGCAACAGTCAGTCTATGTCTTTGATTTTTGAGCAAAGGCAAACAATGCTTACTCGTTATTCCAGTAAGCAACTTGCAGCAATCTGTGATTCCATTTTTGCAAGTGTTCTCCACATATCCCTACTCACAAAATATCAAGTGGGACACCAAATATTTCTAAGTACAGAAGCCTCAACACGAAATACGAATATTTGCTCAATCATCAATCTTTGCACATAATATATTTACGAATACAGGAATAAGCATAAAAGATACATGCATACGTTTGTACATAGTTAAACACACACACACACACACACATAAAAACACACACACGCGTACACACATAAAAGTATAAATCGTTGGTGAAACTATGATGTTCTGGTAGTTTGATGAGCTACCCTCCTTTGTCTGCATTAATTCGTGAATATAGAATTGTAATGTATAATGCCGAGTATGTATATTAGTGCAGGTATGTAGACATAATT
This sequence comes from Octopus bimaculoides, assembly GCF_001194135.2. Lineage (NCBI taxonomy): Eukaryota > Metazoa > Mollusca > Cephalopoda > Octopoda > Octopodidae > Octopus > Octopus bimaculoides. The sequence goes on from NC_068987.1 coordinate 92,241,909, forward strand.
TATTGAAATGACTTTTACGCGGTGAAAACTGGTTAAATAAATATATCCTCCTCTCATACATACTGACTTTTTAGAGTTTATATTAAATAATCCCATCGATCGGATTTCCTGCATTTCAGTTGTATGAAACTCTGCATTATACTTCTTATGGATTACTATGTGGTTTGCTAGCCGAGTCCGCTAGAGGAGATTTCTGTGATAGCCATCCGATTCTATGATTCCATATATTTCATTACACTAAAACTTTATACACACACACACAAACACTCACACAGTGTTACGTATATTTGAGAATCGGTAAGTATGTGTGAGAATTTGCATGTATATATATGTATATATGTATATATAT
>NC_068987.1:92243828-92247494 GCF_001194135.2 Octopus bimaculoides
CATACATTCATACACATATGTATGTACACATAAATATGTAAGTATTCGTGTACGTTTGTGCGTATGTATGTGTCATGTGTGTGAGTGTGTGTGTGTATGTGAGTGTGTTTATCTGTTATATTTGGGAGAAGTGGAGTCATATTTGATTAAGCTTATAAATACCTTGATCGTTTATTGCTTTCCTCTATTTCACTTCGCTTTCATTTTACAAACATTTGAGGTTTGTTTATGTCACCCAAAACATTGTTTGCGACATCAGTCTGTAGCTTTCTCAATGGGTGTTTGCTTTTTGTTTCTTTCAAATGCTTGATTTTCAGTTGAAATCATATATTTAGCTGCTAAATAACCGTTCCTGGAGCAAATTCCCGAACAGCGTTGAAGTATTCGGGGAGAAAATGGGGAAAGACCATCTCAAGCTGTTGTTGTTGGCACTCCGTCGCTTACGACGTCGAGGGTTCCAGTCGATCCGATCAACGGAACAGCCTGCTCGTGAAATTAACGTGCAAGTGGCTGAGTAATCCACAGACACGTGTACCCTTAACGTAGTTGTCGGGGATATTCAGCATGACACAGTGTGACAACGCTGACAGCTTGAATTACAGGCACAACAGAAACAGGAAGTAAGAGTGAGAGAAAGTTGTGGTGAAAGAGTACAGCAGGGTTCACCACCATCCCCTGTCGGAGCATCGTGGAGCTTTAGGTGTTTTCGCTCAATAAACACTCACAACGCCCCGTCTGGAAATCGAAACCTCGATCTTATGACCGCGAGTCCGCTGCCCTAACCACTGGGCCATTGCGCCTCCACATCATCTCAAGCTACATGGAAGAGATATCTTGCAGCAAATGCGGAAGGTTTGTAGGGGCTTACTGGGGAGTAACAAGAAAGAAGTCAAGCATCCTCCCATTATCATGTTATAAAAAAAACACAGAGCCTAAAATAATGTCCTGGAAAAAATTATTTGCAGAAACTCAAATTACGACAGATTACAGCAAGTATACAAATACAGCAGGTAGGCCACACAGTACATTTCATATTTAATGGATTTACAAGCCACCAAGAAAATGGAACAAAAATACGATAAGTGAACAAATAACTCTGGTCATCCAATGTGTGCTCAATCAGACGAATGTATATTTGTTTTGTTGTTAGGTTTAAAAAACTCAAGCAAACATAAGCATTAGCAGCACCCTTGGGTATTTAACAAAATTATTTGATATAATTCGAAAGGCAAGAATTTACAAATGTATACATATTAAGCAAGTTAAAGATGGGTGCAGCAAAAAATATTTGTGGCACATAAAACGGCGTCAAATTTTATGGAAATAAACCTGAAAAGTGAAATGTAGCCAAACAACAAATGTCGAGCGAGTTTTCAATCTTCATTATTTATGACTCTTCCCAAATATAACAATACTTGCTTCTCTGATCATAGTTGTAGCAAAATAAATATTTAAAGACCCCTTGGTAAGCATTTAAAATTATGGGCATATGTGTATCATACTTAATGCAGATACACCGGGAAATGCAGACTAATTGCAGTATTCGTCCAGATAGATTATCTCTTGCGGGCTTACTATGTTAAAACACGCAAAAATATATCAGTAGGGTGCGAAAATCGTGCAAAAGCTGCGGTGAGAATGCTATACGCACATGTTTGTCGCCTTGGGCATTGTCAGAAAGAGATATACACTACCAACCGTATGCTAACACAAAATACGTGGTAAGTAAAATAAAAATACAAGTGATTGAAAAATTATCGGTGTTTCAATTAGATTCCCCTTCAGTTGGCAGTTGATAGTGGGTACAAGCTACTGATTAAGGTGAACGAGGCAGAAATGCGGATCTTTGGCTCTCACAAATGCTGCTGAGTGGTTTCTCTCAGGTAATGATATATATTTTTGTTTTTAAAAATTATATGTCCGTTATAGATATTATTTCCGGACGAACATCACAGTAAATTTGTATTAAACACAATAGACAAAGTGCTATTTGAATTTAATACTGCTCGTGTTGTGCATAACGAGTGTATAAGTATATATATGTGTATATAGAATATCAATCGTTTATCGAAATCACCTCCTTCGAGATGTTCAAGATGTTGAACAAAAACGTTCTAGAAAATTGACAGGACAAACCCAACAATTAGAGAGAAAAAAGGTGAAGTAACACTAGAATGGTCCATGTTTTAGTGATGATGATTGCCAAGAATCATGCGCTCAGGTGTTCGTTTCATGGATATTCTTTGTCAGCGAGAATATGTAATACAGTGATTATTTAAAGTTTTAAATTCGGGTAAGATTTGAACGATGACGAAATCGTACCTTTTTTTGATAACATTCCTCTAACCCGCTTAGGAATACACAAGGCCCTATTTCTTTTGTCATAATTTTCGTGATTTAAGATATCGTGAAACGATAACCGGAATAAACCACACTTGGCTTAGTGGCCTACACACAATGGCAGTGTATTATGTGTTGGTCTCCTGTCTATAGAGATGACAACAAACTATAACTCACGTCGATTAAATGAACGTGTATATAATCAGACACTCTGAAATCGATTACGTTTACACTTGACACCAATTGTCGCTGAAATATTTACATCCTACAGACGGACGGCCAAATCATGTCTGCCTTAAAGGAGATGCAGTTTTCTGTGCAAATAGCTGATGATTTTCAAGTTTCGTGTGTTGTAAAATTTCGAGAAAGTGACGACGACATCCTTACCTGTCATGTAGATACACCAATAAAAAACAAAACAAACTAATGTCACTTTAAGAGCAAAACCCAACAATGTCTCTTGAATGGAAAAGTACAAGGTTAAATGCTCTCATCTGGAAGACATTTGATGTTTCCTTTAAATTCTGTTTGTAGCTACATCTGAATATGTGGACGTGCTCTATGACCGCAAAGTGGAGCTGAGTCAAAATGTATTTAATAATATATAAAGCCAACTGCTGCGAGCAGGCAGAGTCATGTGTGACAAAAAATGCTTAGCCGCTTATCTTACGGTTCCTTATTTTCAGAGTTTCTTTTACATTGATTCCCGATCGATAACATACGGTACCGATCAATTGATGTGATCAATATAAACGACTTGCTCGCTTCCATCAAATTATTGATCTTCAAGGCTTCAGTACCGGCGTCCCTTTCAGGCAAAGACATTGGACTATGTCACTGGAACGTCATGAGAATCGAGTAACCAAGCTGATACATCCCAGGGAAGGAAAGAAAAAAGTTTTACTCAGAATTTTGAGTGGACACAAACCACTCACACACAAGCGCGCGCACACACAAACTCACACACACACAAACGTACATATAGATACACACGTACGAACTCTCTCTCTCTCACACACACACACTTGAATATACATCTAATTATTTTAGAGTCAGTCTGTACCGATATTATCTAAAAGTATGTCGATAGGCTTCTACGTGTGTAGCTGCTTTCACGGCGATTTTATGCTTCGGGTTTCTATTTGTGTGTTTTTGAAATCATATATTTTTGGTATAAAAACAATCTGTACCTAAATGATTAATGGTTCTAAAAGCAGATGGAATTATCTACAGATAAAATATAAACTACAGATAGTCTGCCCACATACACACATCTACAGACATATAAATATATGATATCATGTATGTATATGTACACACACAGAT
>NC_068987.1:92247716-92254942 GCF_001194135.2 Octopus bimaculoides
ATATATATATATATATATATATATATATATGCATATATATGTCGTATTAGGAAAATAGCACATTATGTTCCGGGTTATAAACACACCATAGTTGATTTAACTTTCTATCATTAAATCCACAAAGAGGTTAATGAGTTTATTTGATTAAACAAATATTAAATAGTATTTAATAATGTTTGTGTACATAAACTATTTGTCGCCATTTGGATTGGTAATCACACAACTCCGTCACTTCACTTCAAACACGCGTGATTTAAAGATTAGTCACTGAATAGATTCATAATTAACGCAGTTATGTATATATGAACACACCCCCACACAAACACATACAAGCACGCACATACTCTCACTTTCTCTAACACACATACGCACACTCATATATGTATATGTACGTGTACATATACATATGTATACACATATCTATGTACACACATATATATATATATATATATATATATATATATATATATATATATATATATGAGTTCCAATTTTAAGTAGACCATTACGAAAGGAATGGTACGCTAATTTAAAATATATGCTAGAATGTTCATTTAGCAAAATTTACGGACAATTATGACTAATATTGTTAAAACAGGGCATAACAATACCCGATTAGGAATAAAAACACTTAAATTGGAGGTACATTACGAATTGAAGGAAAACATCTTTTTCTATCTTTTATACGAAAAGGGACTAAAATCTTAACCGTGCTCGTGAATTTATACACAAGATATATAAAACATGATTTTATATCTTCCACTTTGTGCGTGTGTATATATGTATATATCCATGCACATTTTTGCACTTGCAGCAACTATTGCAGTTAAATCGTCTTTTATCACACACAGATATGAAGAAATATATACGAGGGGTTACATACATAGATATGAGACCGTATATGTATGTGTGTGTGTGAATGTCTTTGTACAGCGATGGATTCGAGTGTTTCGATTATTCACGAGTTGATTTTTTAATTTCACCGGAGTATAAATAACTATAATGGTGAAACTCTTCTCAAATTCCATGCAATATTTTCTATAAGTATTTCATATTGTTTACTTTCTTTTTCATATGAATCGACCTTCGTCTGCGTGTGCACAGATCATGATATTCCTATGCGCATAGACACGTGTGGGTACATACATACATAAATACATAGATATGCAACTGTTTGTGAGTGTGTGTGTGTAGAGAGAGAGAGAGAGAGAGAGAGAGAGAGAGAGAGAGAGAGAGAGAGAGAGAGAGAGAGAGAGAGAGAGAGATGGATTTATGGGTTTCCTTTATTTACGAGTTTATTTCTTAATTTCACCGGAGTATAATTACCTATAATGGTGATGCTTAAAAGAAAAAAATCGATTTTACAGATTTCGTGATAAGCAGGTGGTCATATTATTTATATCCTACAACGAACTACAAATACGTTCGATTCAACTGTCATCAATGAACGAAACTGAAAAAAACTTCTAAAATTTTATGCAATATTTTCTATATCATTTTGTTAACTTTATTCATATGGATCGCCCCTCGTCTGCGAGTGTACAGATCATGGTGTACTTATGTGCGTAGTCACTTTGCGTGTGGGTAAATGCATAGATACATAAATACATACGTAGATATGCGACTGTGCTTTGTGTGTGTGTATGTGTCTGTGTGTGCATACAATGATGGATTCGAGGGTTTAATTTATTTACGAGTTTATTTCTTAATTTCACCGGAGTATAAATACCTATAATGGTGACACTCAAAAAAAAAAAAAAAAATTTAGTTCAATTGAATTAAAAAGCATGAGGAAGCAAAGCATTGTAAGCCAGACTGTATTCTGCGAAAAAAATTACCTGCGCGCGGAATATACATCGCCCCTCCAACGCCTTTACTTGTTATATTGCTCGGGAGTTAACAGCTGAGCAACTTTAGAACAACTAGTTTATTAACCATAATTTTGAAAGATTTATTCTAGCTTGTAACTTCCAATATATTCCACTTTATTACGTCCTTTTTTAATATGTGGTTTTAGTTTGTATTTTAACATATTTATATTTTCTTTCCGTTTATTATTTATCTTTAAATTTAATATATATGTATATGTGTGTGTGTATATGTGTGTATGTGTGTATGTTTGTATGTGTGTGTATGTGTGTGTGTCTGTTTGTGTGTGTGTGTGTGTGTGTGTGTGTGTGTGTGTGCAAATTCAAAATTGTTACGACGATGAGAGTCTGATCAACGGAACAGCTTGCTCGCGAAATGAACGTGAAAGAGGCTGAGTCCTCCAGAGATACGCTTTCTCTGAACGTAGTTCTCAGTCAGATTCAACATGATACAGAACTTGGCGAGACTGGTCCCTCTGAATTACAGGTAAAACTCATTTATGGCAGCTGTGTGAACGGGAGTTCAGTGAACTGCTAAAAAAATACAACTGGCTACCGGGAATCGAACTCACGACCTGGCGACTGTGAGCCGAATACCTTTACCATAATGCCACGCTCCTTCACAACACTCACACAATTCCCCACCACCACGTATATGTATCGATAGATAGATAGATAGATAGATAGATAGATAGAAAGATAGATATAGACAAATATTGGTGTAATGAATAACTTGCAACAAAAAAATGTTGATTTATTGATGTTTTCTTCATCGCTAGAATATGTAATCCTTACCAAACGACAAACATGATCGGCTTCACGTGAGAAGGGGAGATAATCACAAGTTCCATTTATCCTCCAAAACGGGCATGCCATTATGGAAAGGAACACCATTAGTGTCTGAAGACTAGAGGTTAGTCCGCTGCACTTGTTTTTCGCTGAATAAGCTTCATCAGCACGATCGCCATTCCCATTCGTTAATCACACCTCAATTTCTGAGAATTCTTGAAACGTGAGATTATCTACATTTCTAAGTGGGACACTGATCATAATTGCCATTTTGTTAATTATTATAGAGCCCCGCTAGAATGATTGTAGTGTATGTATAAGATGTAAGTATATAGAATTTTATTTTCGTCAATCAGTCTCTTTCTACAGTGAGTTTCGCCTGTGGCTATAGAGGATCTTCAGGTAAGTCACGACTTTGTGCATCCAGAGGCAAAACTCAGAGAAGGAAATAAAACTGAGTGGACCAAAATAATGTTATTAATCTCTTATATGATATCGAGTATTCTGTCTCCCAACAGTCAACAGTAAACGGATATATGTACACGCGCGCGCCCCCACCCACTTCATCGCTCACGCACGCAAAACAATATTCACACACACACACACACACACACATACACACACACACACACACACCAACGCACACGCGCACACGTATCTACACATAAAACCATAAGCATCTTTGCGCAGTCGTGTCGTTTCTCGTCTGCTCATGCTAAATGATCTATGCATAACATTGTATGTAAATACACTTATACAAAGATAAATATACTAGCATTCAAATAAAAGCTTACGCACACATACACTCATACAGTCTCAGCTACACAGACACACACACACTTATATCCTCTGAACAACATTACACACATTGTGTTTGATGTTTGCACTTTCATATATTTAAACATTTAGCCAATATCCTCTAACACGCAATGACACTTTCATGTAAAAATCAGGTAATATTTTTGTGGTAACACCTGACATACCGTACAGAAAGCAACGATGAAAATTTGCCTTCGAAGTAACTATGTAAGATTACAAAGACTGAATTCTATGCTATCCTATACGTGTACACATACAATCACACAAGTGCACAAAGACACTCTAATATACAGGCACTTACCAGAGAGAAAGATAAACAGATACAGTTACTCACGCATATATAGACATTCCTTTCATTTTCATTTCATTCATTTACACCTTTACGTCATCGCATTTATCTTGTTAATATAGCTTCGAGATTTTATGTTTTCGCTTTCCCTTTTCTATATTTTGTTTCGCTTTCCTATTTTTGCTTGCATGTCGAAATTCTGCTCTTATTCCCTGATGTCGTCAAAGTTAATAGGTTTTGCAAAGTAAAGCAAAACAAGAGGCAGGTTTGAAAATTCGTATTATCCAACGATAATTAATATAATGGCTTCACTGCTTCAACAATCACATTTTCACTCTATCCATTTCTCCATGTATATATTTCAGTCTTTCCCTTTCTCTACACAGCTGTTTGCTCCTCTCTTTTCTATCCTCCATCTTTTTAATTACCTCCGTATATATGTATATGTATATGTATGCATGTATATATGTATGTATGTATGTATGTATATGTATGCGTGTTTGTATGTATGTATGCATATATATATATATGCATGCATGTATGTATGTATGTATGTATGTATGTATGTATGTATGCATGTATGTATGTATATATGTATATGCATGTTTGTATATATATGTATATATGTATGTATATATGTGTGTGTGTATATATATATATATATATATATATATATATATATATATATATATACATATATATATTATTAATAATTTGTGCATGTATGTAAGTGTATAGATACACACACACACGAACACATACACACATGCATATATATATATATATGTATGAGAGAGATGACAGACAGACAGAGTGGGTTAAAGAGAAAGGAGGGGAAAAGAGATTGAGACTGAGAGAGTTGAAGAAAGAGAGACACGCAAGTATGAGTGCATAGCAAAGACGTTCGCTTCAGAACAGAAGAGTCCTATTTCGGTCACAATCCAGAGCAGCTCGGTTAGATGCATCCATCATACATAAACAAACTCATACAAATATTTGAGTGTGCCTCAGTGAGTGTATATGGGTAAGTGCCGGAGTGAGTTGGCTTTTGTGTGTGTTCTTCATTGACACCATTAGAAATACCCTGAGCCAGAGAATGCCACATTAGATTCCTATATTTTACGACGCATTGCTTCAGTATTTACAAAAATCAAAACAAATATTATTTCTTCATACAGGTGGACACAATAAAAAGAAAAAGAAAAAGAAAAGCACACACATGTTGAAACTAATCGAGAATGTAGTGAGAATGCTATAAACTTTATAATACTAGTTTCCTTTTCAATATCGATTCATGTAAATTGTCCAATGAATATCTCCAACGAAAAATATATGCTATCTTTTCATCTTAGTGTTTGGATATTTGCATGCAAAAAACCTTTCACATACACACAATTATTTGTTTGTACACAACATTATTTGTGTTTTGTCTCGTATACATAAACTTCGTCCGGTAGAGGGGCTAGTATTAAGGAGTTACAGGGCTTTGAAGAGAGAGTGTGGAAACACATCTTATTCACTAGCGTTCCCAGGTCTTCTCTGACCCGGAGTTGTACCATTGTCAGAATAACGATAATGGTTTAATTAGCAGGATTTGGAAGAAACAAACTTTTTCTGCTCAGTCAAAAGAAGAATCTAAAGGAGCCAACCTCGACCGCAAATCAAAAGAATGGAAGACTCCAGGTGGTTCGGAGCCCTCTTTGGCATCATTCTGGTAGGTCAAGTGTAGTTGGAGATCTCCAGCCGTGTAAGGCAATTCACTTAAGAAAAGCCACTGGTGACAGCTTGCTGGCAAACACATCCGTCCGAGCCTGCTGGGACATCATGATCCAACCAACAAGTGAAAGAATGAGAACATATTGTGCAGACTGAATTTCAATTTCAAACAGAGGCAAGAAAAGAACTTGACCGTCAATGATCGGTTTACAATGCTACTTGAGGAGAAGCCACTCTTCGTCATGATTTTCGGACAGGAAGGATCTGCCATCATTACACACACACACACACACACACACACACACACATGCATGCATATTAGCGGTTGTACGCACTTCCCTCATCCAAGCTAGAAAAGTCTCTGCACCCAGCGGATGATCCAGTCACTCTCTCAATACAACTACCCTTAGAAATTGCATTTATATACCATAATCCACTCCACCTCCCAACACTCTGGAAATCAGCTGATTAGTTGGAACCCCACCAGTGTTAACTACTCCTGGACACATGTGTGCTTGACTCTTGAGGCCTGTTTGAAATAGGTCGGGCAATGATTGAAACTATCCTTCATCATTAATATAGCAAAAAAATATCCAGTGCTTAAGTTCATGCATTTCGTTCAATTATGTTTTGTGTTGAGGAGGATGTCTCGGCAACGAGCAATTCATGCAACATGTATCTAAATTCACTCCCCAACATCAACGACAGGGTGACGTACAACCAGTGAAACAACACCTACAATGTCAATATTCAAAAGCGTGTGTATGTGTGAGATGAGGATGAAACATCGCTGTGAAACATATGTAACCTGGATCTTATCTATTCTGTTCCTTAACTCTTGTATATATATATATATATATATATATATATATGTATAGACCTTATCTTAAATGCTTTCGGGATCTATAGAATTAGTAGCACCTGGGCACTTGGGTTCGACGTAATCCACTTAATCCGCTCCTCCGAAGTTACTGGACTTGTACTAAAATTTGAACCAACCCCTATGTCTAAAAATGCAATCAGTTTGCTTAAACTGTTATTTGTACTTAACGGAAAACGCTTTAACTTTCAAATCACCGTAGTTAAGTCAACACTACTTATTAGTTGCCTTATGCGCGTCTGTATGTATAAGAACAGTTACACATAAAACAGTACAATCATACAAATATATATGCGTACAAACACTTGCACATTTACATATATATGTTTTGCCCAGCGTAAGAGTAAAGTTGTGAGTGATTGAGGAAGATCGAACTGCGCATGCACTATACTAGTACTTATTCTGCAGCTGCTGTGAGGACTATAATAATGTGTAATAATCTACCTTACTCACGGTCTCACCGTGCCGTATCGTCCAGAGATGTAAACCAAGACCTTATGATCGTGAAACATAAACGTTATTCACTTGGCCAAACAATCTGAATGTCTTAGTAAAAACTTGAATTATGATTGTTAGAAGCAAAATATTGGACGAATATCAGATGTAAAGTTGACATGATGTTAATTAGTATTAAGTGCCAAAGGTTCAACAGGCTAAATGTGAATACTTAAGAAGTAATTTAAGGATTAGATCTATATATATATATATATATGAAATATTATATTGGGAAAAGTTCCCAAATCTATCTATCTATCTATCTATCTATCTATCTATCTATCTATCTATCTATCTATCTATCTATCTATCTATCATCTTTCAATATATGTCTGTCTGTCATTCTCTCTCTCTCTCTCATACACCCCCC
>NC_068987.1:92255997-92257041 GCF_001194135.2 Octopus bimaculoides
TATATATATATATATATATCAGATGATTGTATCTGATATGTGCGCTGGTATCTATACATTCATCCATGCACACACATGTATAAAAGCAAGCAGACACACAAATATTCGTCTCGATCATACATATATCCCTATACACATCTGCATACAAACGTTGTTGCCCATTCACACCGAAGAGGGAAAGTAACATACACATTCTAGCTTGACATCTTGCACTCTAGTTTGAGAAGCCACCCTGTTACAAACGAAATAAAAGGTCAACAAACATGAATTTGAAGAAAGATAAACATAAATAACAATGTTTAATACATCAAATCCTTTTTCTTGGCATCTTTCATATAATTTTGGCAAAGTAAAAGAGATTCGAGCGCATACGCGTTACAAGCCAGTAGTTTGATTTCCAGTTAAGTAAAACGTTAAACATATTCATAAAAAAAAACCCTATAATAACAACGTACCTTAAACAAATAGCAGCATATATGCACCATGGTTATGATAATGATGATGATGATGATGATGATGATATTAATAATATGAAATAAATAACGAAAACTATGAATAGCCAGTGTAACAAGAAAGAAAAGATGCAAAAATCGATTTAATAGAACTGTCATAACAAAACTGTATCTAGTATGTTGGCTGGCATCTATCTGTTACAGCAAATACAATTTTATGTTTTAAGTTTTGCATTAAAACCAGACATATTTATGACACACTAATGTCATAAATAGAGTGTTTCTAGCTTTATTTATTTCTAACGCTTTGTTCGATTGGCTGTCTTTTCAGTTTAAGTATGTATATGTGTGTACATACATAAATACACACACACACACACACACATACACACTCTCTCTCTCTCTCAAATACACACGCACACACATACATATGTGTGCGTGTGCGTGCGCGCATTGTGTGTATGAATACACACACACAAACACGAATGTATTTACGTATATTTATATATACTTTGAGAGAAACATATAAACAGACTGACAAACAGACAGACAGATACATAGATAGGTAGATATATATATATATATATATATA
>NC_068987.1:92259197-92260193 GCF_001194135.2 Octopus bimaculoides
ACCTTTGAAATATAAACAATGAGAACGACCCTTAAGGAATCTAATAAATGATCCTTTGGGGTGAAGTCTTATGCTATATTGGTAGCGATTACGAAATTTACTGGAAAAAAAATATATATATGTATAGCGGTGATGGGGAACAAACACTCTAACACATAGACTCACACACACGCACGCACGCACACACAGACACACGTATGTTTATACGACGGGATTCTTTCAGTTTCCATCTACCAAATCCACTCAGCAGGCTTTAGTCAGCCCGAGGCTTTAGTCGAAAGCACTTGCGCAAGGTGCCACGCAATGAGGCTGAGGCCAAAAACGTGTGTTTGGGAGGCAAACTTCTTACACCACAGTCACGCCCGCTGCACGTATATAATTTTATATCTATGTGCCCGAGTCTTTTTGCTTTTGTTGGTCCCACCACACCACTTGACAACCGATCTTTTTACCTTCCTATAAGTTTGTAGTTTGGCAAATGAAACCGATAGAATAAGCAGAACAATTTAGAAAAATGTAATAAATCTTGGGTTCGATTCCTTCAAGGCATAGCCCCAGCACGGCTCTAGTCTATAATGTATCTGGATCCTCATTCAAATATGAAGTAAATATACGTTTCTCCATCACCCACTGCAGTATTGACTTACAGACACCACAAGGCTGGCGCTATGATGTTTTATTCGACAGAAAAATGGCGTCATTTTTGTTTTAAATAAGGGTTTTATATAACGTGTTCGGACTGTGATGTAAAATCAAGTACGATATATCTATATTACAAAACTGATGGTAATATGCTGAGGTTTCAAAATCAAGCAATAAAAATTAATTTCAGACAAGGAAATTAGAAATTTTTCTCTTTCGTTGAGCCCTATTTTATTGCAGAATTCTTTTAAGAAATATCGTTACATCTAAGAATTATGTATTCCATAAATGAACTCTCACACACACAACAAACACAAACGCATATTTAAACATATACATATATACATACATACA
>NC_068987.1:92260342-92266978 GCF_001194135.2 Octopus bimaculoides
TATATATATTCTACTCTTATGAAAACATTGTTGTTTGAAGCGTTGTGTGCTTGGAATCATTGATCGTAAAACACTTTGTTCTCTGAAGAAAGAACAACAGGTTTTATATTAGAAATTCCTCTTCTTGTTTATTTTTCATTTGTGTTGTCAAAGTAGAGTAACGTAATTCTTCATAGTTTTCCGCCGAGAGAGTTTTTAAAGAATAGATCTAACATCAAAGTGTTAAAAATGTGAGCTAATTGTGAGTGTGTGTGTGTGTGCTTATTTATGACTATTTGCATCGTACCGTACTTGCGAATAAACATACATAAGCGAATGTATATTTGTATTTATGCGTGCAAATGTTACCACAACACACCCACGTCCATGGCAATACAGTCATCCGTCCCTTTTTTTCTCTCTCTCTCTCTCTCTCTATCTATTTTTATGTCTATTTATTTCTCTATCGATCTATGTATCTCTGTGTGTAGGTGAGCGCGTGTGCGCACGCGCGAGTACATGTATGTATATATATGCACAAGAGAGCCCTGCCACCTACCACGAGCAGAACAGTGTTGCAGGAGCACAAAGAACCCCTTACTTCCACTCCCAACAGACCACCAGTACCTGAACTAGAGCAAAACACTACCGAGCGCCCATCGGACTGATCTGTCAGAGCCAGACAGACTGCGCCCTGTCTTCTCTCATGTAAAATCCTTGGTCATCGTCGACAGAGACGGACGATCTAATTTATAAACGTATGCATATACAAAGTCTTATTTAAGTATATATTAACATACACACACACGCGTATTATTCATGTGTGTGCTTATTCAACTAATTGTACATATGGTGATTGCTCCATCTTCACCGATGTTGCCATCTATTACATTTCTGACATTCTATCCGTGACCTCTTAGGTAACAAACGGAAGCTGTAATATATTGTGTGCTTCCAACTGGTTTGGTCTGCGCATGTCACCTTCTTTTATCGCCATAGGACTTTCAGTCGATGGGATGTAAATTGAGATCCCCATAAAGAGATAACTGTACGCCAGTGGAATATGTTGTATTACACGACTACCACACTCTGTGACAGATTATTTAGTACCGAGCACCGAAGGCCGAAGAGACATGACTAGGAATCCCGTGAATCTACAGTTTTTCATTAGAGTGTCCCTCTCTTAGACGGATGTTGCGCCCACAGTTAGTGTTCCCTCACTCCTGGTGATTCTACTGCACAGCCTGGTACAGACCAAAGGTATCTCTGCGTCCACGCGCGCAGATTTAATACCATCACATATACAGGTTAAATAATAGCTAAGATCCTGACAGGGGCCACAATGGATGTGAGGGATTTCCGCCAAACACTGGAAAGCCCCAGCAGGATGCATTTTATTGTTATACTCGGGATTTTGATTCTACATACACCATTGTGTATACATGCATATATACATATACCAATCCGCATGGGCATATGCAGAATTATGAATACTCGCGTACACATACAGACACATACACACGCATATATATATAGGTCTGTGTGTATGTATAAGCCTACGTGGTAGAAATACAACCATGCCAAATTTAACGACTTATCATAAAAATGATGTAAAAGATGTTGTCTTAAAAATCTTAGCTCAGAGTTTCAAAGAAATCAGCTGCGACTGCGCAGGGCAAAACCGCTCCTGAAAATGCAGAGAGAGAGGCAAAGAGATAGATCTGTCTCATTTAACATCCTTTTTCAGGTCATAGCTGTTTGCAGGTGACACCAGACGTAATATTCCGTTGGGAGATTGTTACTTCCTTCCATTAACACTGAATAGCTAATTTTATTTTCGATGGAATGAGGGAAGTTGTGGAAAACTCCCGGCCAGGATCTGTTCGAGGGCCATCTGACTTCATTAATGGGATTTTCAAAAACTGTCCCCTACTGCTGAAGAGACTGGCACCACTTATAAGTTTTACCTGGAAGAATCAGGAATCTTGTCTCAGGACACCAGCAGAGGAATGTTTGTCCCAAATGAAGAAAATTCAGCAGTTCTGTGAGAAAGATATTTTGGTCCATCATAGCGAAAAGATTAACAAAAATACTTCTGACCAACGAGTGCATCGTGACTAGTGTCCAAAAATCCGGAATCCTATTTTAAGCAGGGTCCCTGGGCCATACATCAACAATCACCCACATCATTAAGGAGGCAAAGAAGAACAACAACATACTCTAAGTGGCATGGTTGGATCTTGCTGAAGGTTACCCAACTGTACCCCCATCAGCTAATGCTAAGTACCCTGGAGTAATACTACCAAGTCCCAACAGCAGTAGTCAAATTTGTAACATCGCACAGGATTTCCCTGAAACCGAGGTTCAATGTAAGAAATTTCATCATCAAATGGTAGAGACTAGAAAAGGGCATTACGGCATGGTGTATAATTTCCGTGCCCCAATTCGTGGCGGCAAAAATCCTACCGCTAGAAGTGGGATTGAAACAGCCCTGATGACCTGAAATTGATACTGACAAGAGGTTTCGAGTCTGCTGGGAATTCATGGCTGACCTAATGGTCATGTTCATCGGTCCAAGAGACAGGGCAGCCACTGATCTTGCTGGAAAACATGGCTTCAGGATTATGTATAAGGTTTAATCTAGAAAAATCTCGGAGTTTGTGTATTCTCAAAAGAAGGTTCACAAATAACATATTCAGCATCCAAAGATGTTGATAAGCAAACAAATAGCTCATCAGTTTTGCTGTAAAGATAGCTTTTAAGCTATGATGCAGTGTTTTGTGTCTGTCTACGCATGTGAATACGTACGTGTGAGTGCGCACGTATATTTGGCGATATTCTAAGATTACAAAATATATATTTCATTTACGCAGAATCATAAAATTTTATAACTTTATCGAAAAATCGATAAGTAAAATTTTATTTCCTCTTTACTTTCACAACCAGCTCTTTAGATCCTAATGCATTATATTCAATAACATCAACAGGAATTTTATATTTAAGAAATTTCTTATTGTTTTATTATTTTGCTTAGCTCAAACGAATTTGTCAAGGTTTTGTGTTGTAATATTTTACGTAATCTGTAGTGGATTATAGAAAATGCAGATAATTATTGCATACAAACCTAAAAGCAATAACTATGCATAACCATATAACAAAGACAGCCACTGTCACACACACACACACACACACACACACACACACGCACACACACACACACACACATACACACACACAGAGAGAAATAAACACACATACACACTCGTACACACATATATATGCATAATAGGTGCATAAATATGTGTATATGTGAATGAATGTATGTACAATCGATTTGAATAATTAATATTGCTGACAGTGTGAGTTCTAATTAAATACCCTAATAATTGCTGGTATTCATTGTTGCCATCAATGCGGAAAGGACACAAAAATATTAGTTAGGGTTGGGCATTAGTAATATTGTTATCTGACAGAACCTACTGAAATGATATTGGTGTAGCGGATATAAATGTCGTATCAATTTCCCCCCGTTATTCTACTGTGCCTTCTTTACGTTGTAACAGCAATGTTTCTTGATACATCAGCGTTCCTACTTTTCGGTGGTCTTACTTCTCGTTGTAGTATTCCTTGAGTATTTCTAATAATGCTTAATAAACTGAGACACTATCATTATTAATCTTCAAATACAGTTGCACTTACATTCCAACTGTATTCTGAATATTGGAAATTTAACCGTTTCCTTTGTGTAGGTATAGATAATTATTATTATTTCTTTCGTTGTTGCTGCTTAAATCAATGTTATTTCTAAAATTAAAGGTTATTCCGTTCGAGTATCTCGCTTTCTTTCTGTTGCCAAGAAATTCAAGACCTCATTCAACATTGTATTCTTCCTCAGGCAGCTGAGTGTGATTAATGGAATATTTTGATGATTTTCATTGCTAAATGTGGCTTAGTAGATAAGATGCAGGACTCATGATCGTAAGATTATGGTTTTGATTCCTGGACCTGAAGATCCGTTGTGTTCTTATGCAAAATACTCCATTTCAAGTTCCTCCAGTCCACTCAACTGGCGAAAATGAATAATCCTGCGACGGACCGGCACCCCAGCCAGGTAGGGAATTTATACGCCATTGAAATCAGGAGGAACCCGGCCCAATGGGTCTATATGACTCGAGTAGGGACTTTACTACTTTACTACTGATTTCATTGCGAGTTAGTTTCCTTGTAGGAACGAACTTATTGTAGCCACATCTATCTTCATGTTTCGTGTTGTGCTATTTGGTAACACCCGTGATAAGAAATAGCTTGTATGCACATTGTCCCTCACACGTACACACATGTATATAGGCATACACGTATGCATACATAATCATACACAAATACACATAACACACTCCCACACGTATACCAGTGAGTGTTTGTTTCTTGCCGATGTGTATCCGTGAAAGAAATAAACGCTTTATGACTTGAAGTGGAATCAGAAATACACTACACAGGAGGGGTTAAAAATAGCTGAGACGAAAATGCATAAATCTATTTATAATTACAAAAATGAACTGAAAACAAAATTTAGAAAATATCGCGCGAAAACTGCAGCCAGATAAGCAACTATTTCATAAATATTTGGTTGGCTGAGGAAGCCAGAAATAAAACGTACGCAAATTAAGATCTCAACATTGTCTGCGAAGAACAAGACATTGCTAAGATTGAAGGATTTAGGATTTCGTTAAAGAACAATGAATATTGGTAAGGATCTGTCAAAACGTAGACTAAAGCAGGCTACGAGCGTTAACTACATCATATTTAGATTTTTGTGGAGAAACAAGCAATCGTTTGGTTTTTCTAGCAGGTGATTCTTAATCTGAAATGGAGTTTCCAAGCTTTAGAATTTAAGAGGGATTTATGAAATACCCAAAGAAAAGTTATTACAATCATACAACACAAATAAATAGCTGAAATAACGTGAACAGTGTGTAGGATGTGTCGATTTATAGATCCGTGGGATTAAGATCATCATCCGTGTATTGTTCAGAGGGTAAATATCGTGGAGGAATCAAATTCTAGAGAGCTATATTTCTTTAAAAACTCGAAAGAACTTCTCAGAATTAACGATAATCAGAATATGCAGATAGAACCGAAAAAACTCCAGTAGATACTAAGTAACTAGAAAATAGAAAAAAATAATAAATACACACAAATACGTAACTAAAACACTGGGCCTGACAAGCAAAACGTACAAAATATATCACTTCACATTACACCAATAGAACATCGAACACCCTCAATACAGGGTAAAAAAAAAAACGAAAGAAATATAAAGATCTAGCGTTTCCAAAACACTCATCTGTCTGCAGTGTAGTGAACCACGCAATAAACACCAAACTATTGAAATGATAACAATAATATAACATGGAATAGTAAAAATGTATAAACGTGAAAATGAAACATAAATTCTTGTTACTCGGACAGGTGTTCCATAATGTCAAAGAGTGAGAATAATACGAGCGCTGGATTTTATAGCATTCGGACATTTGAAAAGGCGTAACTAACATTCCGTGTGTGTGCGTGTGTGTGTGTGTGTGTGTGTGTGTGTGTGTGTGTGTGTGTGTGTGTGTGTGTGTGTGTGCGTGCGTTTGTATGAGAAGTATAAATGAATATGTGACAGAAGTGAAACCATTCTAAGCAGAAAAGAGTAATGTAATTTAAATAGAAAATTCCCAATACCACAGATAAATTTAAGTTAGCATCTTTACAAACGTCGAGTGTGTAGCGCTTGGGATTAGAATATGTGAAAAAGATTACACACACTGCGGCTTAAGAATAATATTACTGGAGTATTGCGCGCCACCTGGCTGAGAAAAGGTTTGTTATTGATGTTGTGTACCGTCAGACAGTAAAGAAAGCTTGCGACCATTCTGGAATATGATTGCACAAAAGGTAGGAGATAAAATTTATAAATCGATTCTACATGAATTTTTCAGCAGTTGTATTTGTAAATTAAATCAATAGTAAAATGATCAAAGGCAAGAAAACCTTTATAACTACAACGGAATTTCTTTCCAAAGGTCAATATTTCTCTGGAATGAATTGTCCCCATATGAATATAGAAGTCAAAAAAATAATAATGAATAAATAAAACACATTTCTGATAGATTCTTGAAGAAAAGCGGCTGATAAAGTAACATTATTACTTATAGATATTTGACCACCAAAACTAGCCGTTTATAACGAATAACAATAATTCCTTTAACACAGAAGATAAATGTGATGGACACGAGGGCATTCCTTACTATGCAGAGGTTTTTTGTGAACAAAACAATATGATGACTAGTACAGGCAGTCTAGCCGGCCGCTAAATACATGAAAGCTAACGATATAGACGCCTACTGAAGAAGAAATATTTTACAAAAATGTCTAACTTACTCTACTATATACACACTATTGCTATTATGTCTGCTAGCAGCTGAATTTCTACACATAGATATGATGTAAATTCACATACACACACGCACGCACACACACACACACATACATACACACACACACACACACACACACACATGCAGACACAGACACTCATATATATAAACTCACATATATGCATATGCTTGTGATGTGCGCACGTACACAGACAGACACACACCTCGTACATATATA
>NC_068987.1:92267014-92270771 GCF_001194135.2 Octopus bimaculoides
ATATATATATTCATTGGTACATATTTCGGAAAGAAACGTAATAAAATATTGTTATGCTCTGTCAATAAAAGGAATATGTTTGAAGTTTTAGACATATCATTATGTACATGGAGCATTATTAGAATGGAGGGTAGTATTTATTACAATTTCAAACTGAGAAACCTACCCCGTACAACTTCGATTCTTTTTCCAGTGGAGAAGCTATAAATTTCTTCACATTCGGAGTGAAATATTGGAATGTTTGAAATTATTATTTCGCCTTCAACAGCTGTTTCTTGCAAACTTCAGAGTTAGACAGAATCAATATAATTCTTCTTCTTAGTATCTGACAAGTATAAACAATATAATTCCTTTGTTTCTCAATCCGATACGATTTTTTTTGTTCACTGTTTTACAACCTGAAACTCAACCGTGTATTTTCAATTCGCTGCAGCAATGCAATAAATTTTCTTACAATATACCTTCTATTCTTTTTACTATTCTTGTAATTCTAGTGTCACTTCCTGTATTCTTGGTGAAACATAATAAAAACTGACTTTGACGGTATCCATATGGAAAGAAATTCTGTGATATATGATTTTAAGGAAATTGTTTCTAATCAGCGCTTCATGGAAAGCTCTACAGCAAAACATGATTCTGTCGAAAAAGCTTATCTCCAACTCTAATTAATTTATCATTTTCTGAATATAGATAGATAAAAAAATATTTGTATTTAAAACAAAATGCATTACTGAAGAAAAAATATTAAGTACTTATATATTCGAATCAGATACCCTATTGCAATTCGTGAATTGAACGCCTGATTATTACTGCAAATGTAATAAAAACCCTTAGCCTGAATATTTGCATTCAATTTTAAGTTTAAAGAATAAATTTATCTCTTGAAGGTGACATAATAGGACAACATATATCATATATATTTTCTGAGTTCTGGTTATGCAATTTAATAATTCTTTCAGGCAGCATTTTGCCGTTTTGGAACTTTATTTTAAAAATCGAAACATTTACACAATTGTTTTCACCAAATTTATTTTCTCCTTGTGTAACATACCACCATTATTGTAAGTGTGTGTGTATGTGTGTGTGAGCCATACGAAGACAGTTTGGATAGGTTTCTGTAGATTTCGTTGACGAAATTACTATGACAAGTTACTGCACAATACGTGTCTCCTTGTGAAGTATGGAAAAGTTTCATATTATTTGCATAATCTTTTATAAACAAAATATATTTCTTCATTACTCAATTTATTTTTCTTCAATGATGAAAATATCTTACCGCGAATTAAATGCCGTAATTTGTAGCATTGGCAAACATTAAAAATTATCTTCAAAAATTATTTGCATCGTGTACAGCGAGATGCGGAACGCTTATTTGCATATGTATTTTTGCATATCTATTCTTAACATGTCTAGTTGATGTATAAAGTGATAAGAGAATAACTTCTACCTTTTACGACGACAAAGTGTTGCCCATATTGTCTGAAGAGATAGAAGTTATTCTCCATTGACCTATACTGCAGCAATTGACATATTTTGCGACTGGAAATATTTTTAGCTTTTAGTTATATTTCTGAGATCAAATCTCAGCGCTGGTCAAATTCACATAATGTTTCCTTTTTGTCTCTTTGTTTTTTACGACGTTGAACGCTTGTCCTTTTAATGTTGTTAGGCTTCAAATATTTATGATACATTTCGAGATTCAGCAGCATCCAAACCTGTGGCATGATCGAGGCATCTGGCGGAAAACAAAACAATACTACACTAAAAAGATGCATTCTATTCACCAAGTTGAAATCCGTCAAGGAATCTTTTCAGATTTCATCTCATCTCTTCTTACCTATCTTACAGTCATACAACTGCATATGCTCTCTCACTCGTTGAACTTAATTGTTTTCTAAAATATATTTTCTTGCGGTAATGATGGTTATAGTTTTGATAATGGTGATTGCTTTTCTTTGTCAGCCCATAGCTATTGCAGTCGTGACTTTACTATCTTATTTTATAGTGTATCTAGGAATTCAGACTTATTTTTCTATTTAATCCATTTGTTTGTTGTTGACATTTTATATTTCCTTTGTTTAATTCTGATCATTTCTCTAACTCTTTTCTTTTATAGACAGAAATTTGCTACAATATTTCATTCTTTACTCAAATGATTTATTGTATCCGGTTAAAGTCATCCGCTAATTTAGTCATGTTACACGGTGCTGATCACATCTAAGCTCTTTTTCCATTTCATATAGTAATTTATACTTCATGTTTGATTATTATTTCTTCCAGACTTGGCTAATTTTATATATTTTGCCTTCTTGAATGGCTTTATTAATTCTTAAGCTTTTATTTGTAATAATTTCAATGCTAGAGTTCTCAGTAATCATTAAAGCTATTGTGTAAAATATATGATATTTTATACTTATATATGAATTAGCTTTTGCTTTCATTTATTTTTGTGTGTCTCAATTATCAATAATTTAACGGTTACTTTTTTCATTAACATTTTAATGTTACCTGCAATGATATTTTATTAGTCTGCTGCTTAAGCTAAATTAATTACAAATATCCTTTCTTTAACTCTTTAAAGAAACATATAACGAGATAATTTCTATAGGACTTACAATTGTTTCTATAATTGCTACGACATTTTATTGCCTTTAATACGCCTTGGAAGAACTTTCATTGTTTGATTCCTAATTTTTTTTTTCTCGGCTTTCAAAACTCTGCTAAACTAGATCATGTTAATGATGTTATTACTGTAAAATATTTTTGCATTATACTTCCTATTTGCATATAACATTTTCCGAATTTCTCCTCTTTCAAATATGTTTCGTCATTATATTTTATTAAACTTAGATCAGTCTATTCCATGTATGGTTAGTTAATTGTATGTTGCATTCTAGGATTAAATATTGTCGCATTGATGCACACTTTAATAACATATATTATTACTCCAGGTAAGAGACAGTCAAAGTCGTAGCTGCTTTTACTTCTAACACTTCCGAGCAACAATATTATTTACGACATAAATTCTTAAAATCGTTTTTACATTTTGCAAGCAGCCTATTTCTAAATTATTTAAATAATTAGGGAATAAACATTGACGTGTGTGTGTGTGTGTGTGTGTGTGTGTGTGTGTGTGTGTGTGTGTGTGTGTTATGTTTGTTTAGAGAAGGGGAGAAAATGTTCAATGATATTAGATTATTTCCCTTTGCTTTCTGAATTTGCTGATGAAGTGGAATTTCAATAACTGCTTCCAGGATCGCTGAAGTAATTATCAGAAAAATAATGGAATGTTTGAGTTATAAGAAATGATTGCTACTTTCTTTTATAATTCACCATGTGATTTTTATGAAACTGTACGCAGTGCAAGGAGATTCCCTTTATTATCAACATGAAGTACATAGTTATTATTTACATTATTTACGTTTGGTCAGTCTCTGTTGGTCCACATGCTGCGTAGTGTTAATGAATGGAGGATGAGAGATTGATGTGGTTTGGCCGCTGGTCAGTTTTGTGTTATTTAACCATTGGCCTTCCTTCTTTGTTCATCAAAACACACACACACACACACACACACACACACACACATATATATATATATATATATATAGTCTTTTACTTGTTTCAGTTACTTGAAAGCGGCCATGCTGTAGCACCGCAGTACTTATTCTATCGATCTCTTTTGCCGAACCTCAAGATTACGGGAATCAGCATGCGATGATGGGGAAAAACACAGCCACACAAACACACACACACACAC
>NC_068987.1:92270844-92276391 GCF_001194135.2 Octopus bimaculoides
ATATATATATATATATATATATATATACATATACATATATACGGCGGGCTTCTGTTAGTTCCCCTCTACCAAATCCACTCACAAGGCTTTGGTCGGCCCGAGGCTATAGTAGAAGACACATGCCCAAAGTGACATGCAGTGAGACTGAACCCAGAACCATGTGGTTGGTAAGTAAGCTACTTACCACACAGCCACGCCTATCCATAGTCAGTCGTTATTAGTTCAGCTGGTGTGCGATGTGGATGTTGTGTGAAAGAGAGGTTATTGTGATTTAGTCCGTTTATGCTTGCTGTCACGTAGTACCCACGTCATGGTTCTTTCCTAATGCCACTGATTGGCTAGAAAGAAAATGTGACCAACCAAGTGAAATTGTTAACGTACAGTTCCTCGATAGGTGATTATTCATTCCTTAAAGGCGGGAGTGGGGAGCTGGTACAAACGTTAGCACGCCGGGCGAAATGCTTAGCGGTATTTCGTCTGCTGTGACGTTCTGAGTTAAAATTCCGCCGAGGTCGACTTTGCCTTTCATCCTTTCGGGGTCGATAAATTAAGTACCAGTTACGCACTGGGGTCGATGTAATCGACTTAATCCCTTTGTCTGTCCTTGTTTGTCCCCTCTATGTTTAGCCCCTTGTGGGCAATAAAGAAATAGGTATTTCTTCTGTCTTTACCTTCTGAGTTCAAATTCCGCCGGTGTCGACTTTGCCTTTCATACTTTCGGGGTCAGCAAATTCAGTACCAGTTGCGTACTGGGGTCAACCTAATCGACTGCCCCCACTCCTCATAAGTTTCGGGTCTTCTTTATTCTTTGTTAGCATTTGATTTTGATTGACAGTGCTCAATTACGAAACGAT
The DNA here is from genome assembly GCF_001194135.2 of Octopus bimaculoides. Lineage (NCBI taxonomy): Eukaryota > Metazoa > Mollusca > Cephalopoda > Octopoda > Octopodidae > Octopus > Octopus bimaculoides. Next base: position 92,271,699 of record NC_068987.1, read on the forward strand.
ATTAAAGAGCTTATCAGTAGATTAAAGAAATCTCAGTAATCTATTATGTAGTCTGTATTATCGATGAATATATATATGAAAGCGGCGACATATGCAGGAGTTGAACTCGTAACGTATTGCTTCAAACTGAACTTACTTCAGCATGATTTAGATGTTGATGCAAATAGATGTCTATGTATTCATGTGTCTGCTGTTCGTACATATTGATCTACACTCACGCACATACATAAACACATACACACACACATACATACATGGATACCTACATACATACATACATGCAGGCATACATACATACATACATACATACATACATACATAATATTTGCGTGTCTATATCAGTGTATTTTCATTTACGAATATATGAATATGTGAACAGCATTCATCCCCTCGGCGTTTGAATAAATACACACACACACACACATACACACACACACACACACACAGAGTGCACATGCACAGAATCACGCACACGCACACAAAACACCTTCACATCCACAAAACGCACAGCCTCCACAACCAAGAAACACATACATACACACACACATCAATATGGACGTGACTACATCAACTTTTACCTCCTATATCACTTTTACTCTCTGTCTTGTTCGGTCCCTCTCTCTCTTTCTGTCTCTCACTCAGTTTCTCTTTCCGTCTCTCTCTCTCTCTCTCTCTCTCTCTCTCTCTCTCTCTCTATCTCTCGTTCTTTATATATCCTATGTTTCTTTTTCTGTCTATTTGCAATACACTGACAACTAATTCCCTTATTTGCATATTCCCCTTATACAAATATCAACTTAGACTTTTGAATCTCTAATATTTGCTAAAATTTCGCGGTGTGATGCCAATTAAATAATTTATTCAGCTCCAACCCGACCAAATAAAGAATTATTGTAATGAGGTAGAAAGTTTCGCAAGAAAATCGTCAAAACAACATCGTGCTTCTCTACCTCCATTTCTTCTTCTTCTTCTTCTTCTTCTTCTTCTTCTTCTTCTTCTTCTTCTTCTTCTTCTTCTTCTTCTTCTTCTTCTTCTTCTTCTTCTTCTTCTTCTTCTTCTTCTTCTTCTTCTTCTTCTTCTTCTTCTTCAACTTCTTTTTTTCCTCCTCCTCCTCCTCCTCACCGTCGTGATTATTATTTTCAACCTCACCAACAACCACAACAATTATCATACGTTCATACAAATGATTTCATCCACTTACCACCCTACAACTAGAAATATAAGCTGACGTTTGTATAACTATTTTTGTTGTAACTTCCAGAAATTTCATTGTTGCAAATATCTGTACACTTCAACTAAAGTCAACAGTTTTCAGAAACGTATCACGAGGAACTGTTTCAAACTTATTAATATTGCTAATATTCCTATAGACAAATACATTTACTAATTTCGTTGGCACTGCATTAATTTTAGTGGCATCGTTGTCATCTACATGTGCGATGATAAAAATAGCTTGTAATTCTAGACATATAGCTAGAAAGGCTTGTTTGTCATTAACTTCTGTCATACGGTTCACTAGCAAATTTTAAGCATTTTGCCAGAAGTCGACAAACATTGCAGTTTGTAGACACTGATGGAACAGATATTGCAATATCAAGGTTGGAATTTAAACTATAAATAGATGATTATTTACTCGTGATTTATCAGTCCGTATAGAATAAAACCCCTGCCTACATCACAATACTGAAAAATATTTACAGCGGTGCAACACCAACCCCAGGCTCCTCAAAGACAGTGATAAGATGAAGATGTAGAGAGGAGCAATGCACGGCGACATCTTATCGTAGTTGTTTCCATGTTGACTGCAAGACGCTGTCATCAACAAAAAGCATCAACATTGATGGAGAGTAACTATGCTACCTGTACTTCGCAGATGTTATCATTTTGCAGCACATATTGTTAATTAACGCGAGGAAGTGCTCACCTATATCTACACTAGAAGCCTCAACAGAGACCTTTCAAAGACCAAAGTTATGTTCAACAGGCACGCTACGCCAGCTCTCGCCACATTTAACGGCAAGACCATAGAGGAGGTAGACAGCTACATCTACTTGGGAAAGACAATGATGAAAGACGAAAATCTCTTCTCAGAAATGGAGAAAAAGATAGCACTTCGTTGAACGGCCCTTGGGAAAGTGGAAAACTTCACGAGAACTTCCAGGGCTTCCAAGAAAATTTTTAAAAAGTTACGTTTATCAATTCGTTTTGCCAACAAATATATCATACCAGTGATAATTTACGGCAGTAGAGCTTGGGGTTTCAATACCTCATCATGAACGTCCTCATTGTAATCAACAGAAAACTGAACAAATCATAATCGGCATCACTGCGGGACGAAAAGATCAACGCCTGCATTCGACAGCACACGAGAGTCAGCAACATCATAAGAACCACCAAGGAGAAAAAATATAGATGGTCTGGCAGCGTCAGGTGACTGAAGGACAACAGATAGAAAACCAGGGTGACGGAATGAATATGGACAATATCAAGACATTGGACAATATCAAGAGGCAGATCAAAGACGAAATAGCGAGGTGATATCATCCTCTACCAGGGACGTACATGGCAACAACTGACAACAGACATACAGACATACAGTGGTAGAAAGATTCCAAAGAGGGGGTTCCTCCTTCAGGGATGATGACGCCCTGGTTAGGTTTCAATAAGACAGATGATTGTGGAGGACAGGATGAGAGAGAGAGAAAGAGAGAGAGAGAGAGAGAGAGAGAGAGAGAGAGAGAGAGAGAGAGAGAGAGAGAGAGAGAGAGAGAGAGAGAGAGAGAGAGATAGTGAAAGCCTGTAGGTAGTAAAATGTGATAACTGAGTGGACTAGAGATTTGAATTGTGTAAGTAAAATGCGTAAAAGAGAAGCAGAGTACGGAGGAATTGAAAACTTAGTGCAATTAAAAGTCAATAGGCTCGAAAGAAAATTGGAAACTTTTTATCATATTCATTAATTGCAAGAACAAAAAAAAATGGGTAAATGTAACCAAGATAAGATCTAAGAAAGCACAGTGTGAGAAATGTTGACATGAAATAGTCATTTACAGCCACCACTGTAATCGAATGGTACATATTTTATCGATCCAAGAATGATGGATGGCAAATCAATGCTGGAAGTATCTGAACTTCAGACAAGCAAATATTATCGGTAGATTCCAGGCAGATACTTTGACAAACTATAAACTCTATTGACGAACTTTTCACAATATTCAGTATGAAATTTTACAAACATTTTATGGACACACTTAAAATTCTAAACCTAAAATTCTATTGAACATTATTTAGAAAGAAATGAAATCAATACCGAACCAAATGCATCACAACGCACATACAATGTAAACGCCCAAACATATACACACATATAAACACACGCTCGTACACAGACATACAACTACATACCGTTACGTATATAAACTCATGGACAGAAATTCAGACATTTTCATTGTAAACTTGTTATGCAACAATTGCTGTTGGCCTTTTGCGGAATCATCAGTAGAATGTGAAGAGCATGAGTCTTCCAAACTTTCGAAACTAAGAACTGAGTTCACATAAGACATCTTACTACGATATCAAATTGCCTCTAGAAATTGCCTCCAGTAATTGCCTCTAGCAATTACAAGCCCTATTGGATCTAAAATCATGTACAGGCATTGTTTCTGAAGAACCCCAAGCTATTTTGGTGGTGATAGACTTGCTATGACGTTAAAGGAAATTTTACAGGCATATATATATGTATATATGTGTATGTGTGCATGTGTGTATGTGTGTGTGTGCATGTGTGTATGGTGTATATGCACATGTTTGTGCGTCGGGGTACATATATAATGAAAAAAGTTATAAAGTCTATAAACGTATATCTTTCGCAATATCAACATTACCTGACATGGAACTCACTACGGCAGATAAAGTAGATCCCACGTACTGACATATTCACACACACACACACACATACACATGCACGCACATGCACACACAAGCACGCACGCACGCACCACACAAACATATTTCTCATATCGGCAGCCAGGAGCAGCCCAGAGATTATTTTTGTATTGTAGTTAAACCTCCCTTCTGTACCGACATAGCTCCAACAGCAGAAGCTAGATGCAGGGAAACCACAAACCAGCCCAAGCCAACTTCTCCAGAGAAGTCGTACACAGATGATTTCAAAACACAGATCTTGTGTTATGTAGTTCTTTGTCAATTTGTTTCGCACTGACTGATTTCTGTTTACCTCCAGCCTGCACACGAGACTAGGACCTCCTTGTATACTCATGTATTAATCTAGAATCTTCTTGAACAGTCGAGCGACTTCGTAAATTTTTGGAATTTATTCGTAACAAATCAGCTACGTGGCTGCCAGATAAACCGCAATGTTAACTCAAACAGCTTATGCTCTCCTTCACAACAATATATTCATCTATCCTACCTATACATACACACATGTACACCCATATACATACACATACACACACAAATACAAACACACACACACACACACAAATACAAACACACACACACACAGAAGAGTGGCTGTGTGATGAGGAGCTTGCTTCTCAAGCACATGGTTCCGGGTTCAGTCCTACTGCGTGGAACCTTGGGCAATTGTATTTTACGATAGCCTAAGGTCGACCAAAGCCTTGTGGATTTGATAGTAGGAAATTGAAAGAAGCCCGTCTCGTATATATATATA
>NC_068987.1:92277217-92281349 GCF_001194135.2 Octopus bimaculoides
TATATATATATATATGAATATAAAAACGGAACAAAAACGCAATAGAGTACAATAAAACATTCGGACAGATAGACGATACAAGGCGGACAAGAGAAACAATTAGGACAGGTAAAAGAAGACGTTTATTCGTGGCCTTCTTTCCTCAGTCAAGTCCCAGAAGTCACAACCGTTTCGGGCAGTTACACTTGTGACGGTTCTACCTGGTTATCTCCTAAAAAGTCTAAGCTAAGAGCATTACACCCCTTTGTAAGAAAGCTAGCGAATGTGCACGGCAACAAAGACATGGTACACAAAAAGATGAAAACTGGAGAACATGGAACACAATTATGAATACAAACAACAAGAAAATAACAGCAGGTGTCTTTCGACTGAGAATGAATCAAATTGAGCTGACGTATATGAAGTGAAGGCCTAAAAGCAGGAACATTATATGTTTTGGATTTTTATCGACTACACAATATAGTAGAGTCAGTTGGGCACAGTCTGTGAGAAAAACACGACTATGACGCAGTACACTCTGCTAGAAATATAGAAACGACATGCTGTACTGTTTGGCATTCGCACCGGAAGCTCTAATATGAATATTTCAGTTTATTTGGGTGTCAATCTGAGGACAGTGCAGAGGATTCGGAAAGGGTTGGATGAGTCTCATGGTGACTACGAAGGTACGGCAACTCGGAAAACTCGTTCTGATAAGAAAAGAACTGAATTTGTTGGTGAGATCCAGGCCGTGATTGATAATGATCCCTTCAAGTCAATCAGGTCCACCACCAAGCACATGGGAATGTCTGAGTTTCTTATCAAGCAGGTAGTGCATGAAGACATTTGGAATTCCTCGTACAAGAAGTGAAAGGACCAATTTGTATCCCAAGCCATCAAGGACAAGAAGAAAGACTGCATTACGAAGCTTTGGAACACACTCAAGCTCCCCCTCCAACCGAAAATGCTTTAGTTTTTCCCAGACGAGAAAAATTTCTGCCTGGAATAAATGGTGAACAGACAGAACAACCGTTTGCTTACCGTGGGCCCCCAAAACATGTACCGAGAGAGATGAAAATCAAACATCCAATCAACATCATGGTGTTTGGAGTGATCACTAGCGATGGAGACGTTATGCCTCCATTCATCTTCCCATACAGCCTCAGACTCAACACGGAAGCCTACATCAAGTTTCTGGAGGAAGTAGCATTACCCTAGATCAAGAGGGTGGCTGCTGGAAGAGCCTATGACTGGCAACAGGATTCTGCACCATGCTACACAAGCGTTAGAACACAGTCATGAGCCACCAAGGTGGATTCCTAATATGCTAGAAGAAGACGCCCAATCACCTTACCACGAAGAATGATTTTAGCAAACGCCAGAATGTATGCGACCAAGACAAATGAATTCATAGTCTTCGGACATTTTTTAAAGTATGCTAACCACTGGTCTAAATTAATATCAATTAATAATATTAATTTCTACCCTCATTATTTAATTTTACACACACACACACACACACACACACACACACACACACACACACACACACACACACACACACACACACACACACACACATACACACACACACACACACACACACGCTATAAGATTCAATCTTTGCTTATAAAAACCAGCAGAAATTCAGTTAACATTTATATATTCATAGATATGAAATATCCACAACATGTCTTACAAGGCCTGGAAATAATTAATCAGAAAATGCACCCACATAGTGACCGAAAATGATATCTAAAGTCAATATAGTAATCAGCAATTGATTCATTGATAAATAATTTACTTACAACTCTTAATACTACACTGGGCATTGCAATTAATTTTGCACCAAAGTCAACTTCATATTTCGTCCGTTGACTTGTGTATTTGGCTGCGTTTGCGTGTATATATGGGTATATATATATATATATATATATATATATATACTCATATGTATGTCTATAGCGCTTGTGTGTTAATGTGAAAATCGATCCCAAACGTTTTGTCGGTGAGGTGATTGGGAATCTTCCAATGATTGAAAGACATCAAAACAAAGAGGTCATTCGCTATTTGTCTTCGAACACCGTCAAGTGATTTACTTTCTATAAATCTCCAGAGTATATAAAGCAATGATAGCGAACATATCTTCTGAGTATTTCGTCGTTTGTCAGAAGAACGTGTACTCAATAACCTACCAGAGACCAACATTAATTTTTGGTCGTGTCATAAGTTGCGTCTAACAAATATTTATACCTACACACAGACACACAAACACACATATATATATGATTGTATATATACGTGAATGTACATATGTATATATAAATGTATGTAGATGTGTGTGTGTGTGTGAGTGAATGTGCGTGTATATATGTTTGTGTGTGTATATATATATATATATATATATATATATATATATATATATGCGTATCTAATACAGAACAATCATAAATATTGTACAGCTGCTGCCATGACATGTCATGCATCAATACACTAGGTCATACCAGGAATCCACTGCAGAATGCAACTTTAGGAACCCAGGTACTTGCCTACTCGACCTATACGCTACTGAGATCACTTTGCCTCTGCCAAATTACGATATATTGAACTGACAAAACTGACTTGAAAGCAATATAGATCAACCAGGAAGTTACTTCCTGATATCGTGGTGCATGCTTTTTGTAGCTGAAAAATACAGAAATACAGAATTTTCTAAAGTCTATGAACACCAGTGACAAAATAAACTTGAGATTGTAAATCTTTACAAGATATAAGACTCTCGACAAGTTTCTGCTATCAAACTGGAGAATGTCATCCTCTCCGAATAGCAAAATTTTCCTTTACCCCATTTAATTTACCCTAATAACTGTGAATTTATATATAACCTGTTACTAGTATTGTTCCAAAGGATAAAAGGGGCACAGATGGTATCTCCTTCTCCTCCAAATTCTCCACTTTTCTCGTTTATCGTCTGCTTTTTCGATTTTTCCCAACTGCATATTAGAACCGTTTTATTGCTGATTTCGCAATTTCATCTGTGCTCCAACATGAATTGTACATGTTGGAATGAGCATTTATCAACTATATGTAATATTGCACTTGATTAGTCTGCTATTTATTTAATGACCTCTAAAAGAGGAAAAGCAAATTGACCTCAATGACATTTTATAAACTTTAAATAATTTTTCGTAGCACGTATAGAATTCTGCCAATCATTTAAAAGAGAAAGCAAAAACAAAACCAATAAATCCTCGAAAACTATTTTACTAATATGATAAATTTCCACCCATAAAGATGTAGCACTACAATAGCTTTATCATTTATTACTTGGATGTTTTGTGGGCCAGAATGTTTTATTGCGACGCAAACATTTGTAAGTATGATGTCATCATTTGGTAGGACTTGAATTAAAATTGCTTTAAACATATAAAAACAGGTAAACTAGCTAAAAAGTTATTTGCTTTTGTGTTTCGCACCATGACAATTAATGTTGAAATGTGGGAGATATTAAAAAATGAAAAAAGGAAAAACAAATTTTTAAAAATTATGAGGCGTTTTTTAGGGTTTTTATTTTTAGTTTCAAAGGGTATTTATATTTGTTATATTTTAAGTCTTACATATATATTATAAAATGTTATCATTTTGTTAATTGGCGGTCTGAAACGCATGTTTTAACATTCACGTGGTTAATTTCACCTCTAATTAAATAACTTCCTGGTTTGCTGAACTGATTTGAAATTCTTTAGTAAACTTAAGATATTATTGGAAAGCATAAACAAAATTTTAATATAAAAAGAAAATAAAAAAAAATTGAAGACAAAAATCAAAACAATTACAAAAAAGAATCCATAGAAAGAAAGTAATGAAAAATACATGTAAATAATTATAGCAAAATGTAAAGAAATCTTGCACCACTCCGCGACCATCACAATGAATAGGAAAAACATTCACAAAAACAAACAAACAACGGATATATGGAAAATTCCAAAACATAAACATTAAGCAGGGCATGCAACACGTGATCTAATATGGAAAGGAATAAGAATTCTCAGCTCATATTTTAATTAACTCTTTATTTATTTAGCTTTATTTCATAGCATTCTTTTAGCAAATATTCAAATACACACAAGCATATGTATGTGTAAACATGCAT
>NC_068987.1:92282519-92289348 GCF_001194135.2 Octopus bimaculoides
TATATATATATATATATATTGATGTGGATTCACACTATCGAAGATAATGTGTTGAACAGAATATAAGTTTCCAATTGGTCAGTAGGCATCAATGCGATTAGTTAGTAGTGATGATTCTGAATTTTGTACAATTATTTCTTCGAAAATAACGCATTGGCATTACATGCCTGCGTACATAGTTTATTAAGAGTCAGTGCCTACATTGGTATCATTTTTGTGTGTGTATGTAGACATTCACCAGAACAAACATACACATGCACATTCGCAATTGTGCACGCTGTTATTACTTTCGAAACAGTACTTCTTGATACACGCTGTTATTACTTTCGAGACAGTACTTCTTGATACACCAAATATTTCGGCTGTTTCCGTTACACTAGCGCCTGGCATACCAGCACCAGCAATTTGACCATTTTGAATGTCCGATAGAACTGTCATTTTAATGTATTTTAATTATCTTGTTCTGATGAGATCTGAAAATAAACAGCAATTTCAGCAAAACATATTAAGCAACACTAATAATAAATCAAAAACATAAAAATAAACAAGCTTTTGACGATTTTATAGATATTTCAAAATTATGATGGTAAGATGCTAGGTGTTTCCATTATTTTGTTCATCTCCTGTATGTATATGTGCAGATTTGGATGTTTCTGTTTTATGTATGTATTCTCATGCATATAGTTGCATATCTAGACATGCTCATATATACTTAAATGACAAACTTCTGGAAAGTTTTACAGACATTTACAGATCCAAGATGGATTGTATCTGTAGCCTTTAAATTAACTTTCTCCTCTCTTGTTTTGAGAAGCCTAATTTTTCAACACTGGTATTTAGGCAGTGTATTACATGTCCCAGTGTCCCATAAATACAGGTATAAACTGAATAATGCATGTATGTATGTATGTATGTATGTATGTACGTATGTATGCATGCATGTATGGTTGTATATATATATGTATGTATGCATGTATGTATGCTTGTATGACTATATGTATGCATGTATGTATCTATCGATCTATCGATCGATCTATCTATCTATCGATCTATCTATCTATCTATCTATCTATCTATCTATCTATCTATCTATCTATCTATCTATCTATCTATCTATCTGTCTATGTATGTATGTATGTATGTATGTATGTATCTATCTATCTATCTATCTATCTGTCTGTCTATCTGTCTCTCTGTCTGTCTATCCATCTATCTATCTATCTATCTATCTATCTATCTATCTATCTATCTATCTGTCTGTCTGTCTGTTTGTCTGTCTGTCTGTCTGTCTGTCTTCCTGTCTATCTATCTATCTATCTATCTATCTATCTATCTATCTATCTATCTATCTATCTCTTTGTCTGCCTACCTACCTATCCATCTCTCTATATATATTGATCTATCTATTTATCTTTCTCTCTCTCTCTCTCTCTCTCTCTCTCTCTATATATATATATATATATATATATATATATATATATATATTAGTATGGATGCATGTATGAATATATAGATGCGTATATGTATATATGTATAAGCGTGAGTCTATGTGTGTGTGTGTGGTTGTTTTATATTTTCCAGCAAAGAAAGATCAACGACACAATAAGAACTTTATTACGAGAATATTGAAGACGGTTTTTAAAATTAAATATGCTTTCCATGTTTGGTTCATACGTGTAAGAATATTTCGTTGATGATATTCAAGAAATCTGCTTATTCAAAGCAACAATACAAATGAGAAAATGCTGATTTGGTCTCTGTTCCATACCAAAAGACAATATAAATGCACAGATACATGCATACATACATGTCTACATACATATATATAAACATACATATATACGTATACACATGCACATACACATACATGTGGTGTTTCAGATTATTTATTCAGTTTTCGTGAAGGGACTGAAATTCATTATGATTCAATCTGATTTAAAGTCTTCCTGCCGAAAACTTATAAGTGCATGCAAAGCATAAATGCGAATTGTGGTTTGTGAGAGAAATATTTATATAGCAAAGCATGTGCACAAATAAGATATAGAAAAATATTTCTAACTATATTTTTTACTTATATCTAAAGAATTAACCATATTTTTGCCATGTCTGGAGCTGTATTCAATTATTCTGAACGATATTGATTTTTCCTATAGTGTTGGGCGTGAATCTACATTTACCACCTTTTCTGCAAGAAGCACGAACTATACAATAAATAACTTTGCAGTTTTTTGTATTATGCTAGAAAAATTTATCAGCGAATACAATAATAACATGATTCGCATTGGGCATTATTCAATAGTAGCCGAATGAATTGCTTACAAAAGTTACAGGCTTAAAAAAATAGGATTATTTAACCAGAATTGGCTGCGAATTAGTAGATTCGTTAAAATACAAAACAAAATACATTGTCAAATCCATCGTAGATCCTTTCGTTCGGGGTTCAAATCCGAAGGAGGGCTAATATTTATCTTTTTTTGGGCCTCAATACAATTAACTGCTTCTCCAACACTTTTTTTGTTTTTGATATCGCTAAGATGAGAGAAGGAGCATTGGTTAGTGCCCAGATTATTAGGCTCACGATCGAAAGGTTGTGCGTTCAATTCCTGGCGGTGCGTTATCTCCTTGAGCAAGACAATACATTTCCCGTTGCAAGGGGGCGAGCTGGCAGAGACGTTAGTACGCCGGATGAAATGCATTGCGGTATTTCGTCTGTCTTTACGTTCTGAGTTTAAATTCCACCGAGGTTGACTTTGCTTTTCATCCTTTCAGGGTCGATAAACTAAGTAACAACTAATCGAATGTCCCCCTCTCCAAAAAATTGAGGCCTTGTGCCTAGAGTAGAAAAGAATATTCTAATTACTTATATATCGTTTTTCGTCTGTCTTTACGTTCTGAGTTCAAATTCTGCTGAGATCGACTTCGCCTTTCATCCTTTCGGGGTCGATAAACTAAGTAACAACTAATCGAATGTCCTCCTCCCCAAAAAACCGAGGCCTTGTGCCTAGAGTAGAAAAGAATATTCTAATTACTTATATATCGTTTTTCGCCTGTCTTTATGTTCTGAGTTCAAATTCTGCTGAGATCGACTTCACCTTTCATCCTTTCGGGGTCGATAAATTAAGTACTAACTGCGTACTGGGTCGATCGAATCGACTGCCCCCTCCCCCAAAATTGCATGGCCTGTACCTAGAGTAGAACAGAATATATTTCATGTTGCTGCAGTTCACAAGCTTGCAAATATGTGTGGTACCCGTAGTTCAGTGTGCTAGTCTGGTCGCATTCGGTGTGTCGTGCTGAACATCCCAGAGAACTACGTTATGAGTAAGCGTGTCTGTGGAGTGTTCAGCCGTTTACACGTTAATTTCATGAGCGGGCTGTTTTGTAGATCGAATCAACTGGAGCATCTTAATTCTTTAACCCTACCTGCCAGCGCTGGACTTGAAAGTAACGGGACACGCTCACTGATTCATCGGTAAAAAAACCATTCTTAATCTAAAATATTTCATCCAAAAATAATTCAATTTTCTTTTACTTTAATTTTGTTTCTTCTGTCAGTTTCTGAAAACTCACCAGTTTTATATTTTATATGCACCTAAATTCAAATTGTAATTTTGAGTCTTCTTTTTATGTTTCATCTGTCTGTTCTGCTGGTAAAGATTCTAGTCGTGGCTTTCGTAACTTAGGTGGTTAATTCAAATTTCCCCGCGGTTGAATTCACCTTTCATCCTTCCGGTGTTGATAAAATAAAAGCTATTTGGCCACTTGTGTCAACATAATAAATTTAGCCCCCACCCCAACACTGCTGGCCTTGTGCCAAAATTATGAATTATTGTAAGTTCATGGGTACAAGTAAAAAAAGAGGACATGAGCAGGATGGGATTTTCTAAAAGACTGACTTTTGAGATCCGACGGCTTGGATGGTGTAATTTGTAGGGATTAGCGAATAACGAAATATTAGTAACGAGCTGAATCGAGATGAGGAGGTCGGAAGTGGAAGTGGCTTACATTTTGTTCAGTTTATTTAGGGCAGCGAGCTGGTAGAATTGTTACCACGCCGGAGAAAATTATTCACAGTTTCCTCCAGGTGTTTATGTTCTGAATACAAATTGCGGCAATGTTGACCATGCCTTTCATCATTCCGAAGTCGAGAAAATAGGAAGCAGTTGAGCCTCGGATCAATACAAACGAAATCATCCTCCCCTCAAAATTTCTGGTCTCCTGCTAAAATTACAAAGAATTATGTCCCGTTTAGTTTTCTTTTATCTGAAACAGAATGTCAAAGTAAGATAGCTATGAACTGAGACATCGATACGAAAACTGTTAGTCAAAAGGAAGTTCATATGCTTTGTGATGTACGAGAAAATTTGATGCACCGATTAGAACCGCGATGAATCAATAATATTAAGTCTAATGGAGGACGTTCAAGAAATGATCAGAATTAAAAATATGCAGAGTCTACGACAGAGAATATATACTCGGCTGTAGCTTCTTCCTGTTGTTGAGATATGGGTATATTGCTGAGATGGCTGAAGCCTTACGGCATTATTTCGGTTATCAACTTATGTATTAAATCTGGAATTTGAAGTACTATTTTTTCATTTGAGATTTGAGGATAATATAAAAATGAAATATGTAATGTTTTCTTAGTATTTCAATGATATTACTAAATGTGATGTATCTATATACAATCGATTTTTCCACGTGGAAGACAAGATCAGCAACATTAAAAGTGAGTACTAATTGACGAGAACTCTCAAAATCGCAACGAATGCTAAGCTCCTAAGCTTCTCGGTCACAAGAGATATCTGCAAACGAAAGAATAGAATCAAAATAGAAAAAAAAAACTACATCCTAAAGTCTAGCCTCTGTATTTGATGCGAAAATAAACTACTAATTCCCAGTAATATTCACTGAAATGGCATACAGCTAGTACAAATCGATGTTATAGATGCATGTCCCTCAAAACAGCCACCTACAATGTGATCTGCAGCTGGTCAACAAAACTATCCATCCTCTGGGGTATAGCACCCGTTTTCTGCCTGTCTCTGCCTGTCTTTCTACCTGATGTCTTTCGAATATAGTTTGTCTCGTGTCACCCTCATTATGCCTTTTGCCTTCTCACCTCACATTTATTGCATTCAGCCTCAGACACCACGACAGCACTTAGACATTGTTATACATATTCAAAATGCTATCTCTTTGGAAATTCATTCTGCGAATAAGTAGAATTGGGAAAATACAACATAAAAACAGCGGATATTAACAAACAAACAACTACTTCGTGATTTCTGTCTTAGCTTTTTTTGTTTTTGATATCGCTAAGATGAGAGAAGGAGCATTGCTTAGTGCATAGGTTATTCGGTTCATGATCGAAACGCCGTGCGTTTGATTCTTGGCGGCGCGTTATCTTCTTGAGCAAGACAACATTTACATGCTCCCACCCCATCAGAAAAAGAAATCATGCAGATAAGCATACGATAAGCATAACCGGTAAATAATTGAACGGGAAATACTTTGGATTACCTTAATAATTTGGAAGTAAAAACAAAGAACACTTATGGATTGCCAAAAATTCATAAATAGAAACAAATCCATAGCTGCATAAAAGACCTCCTATACGCTATATGTAAAGACCCTCAAACCGTCTGATTTCAAGTTACGTCCAATTTTGCAGGATCGATATCGAACACCGGGTGATTAAGCAATTTACTTGACGTAAATTTTGAAACCATTGAACAAATTGATAAATTCTAACTTCAGAGATGACATACACGTCCAAAATCATGTCCTAGAAATAGCTAAAGTTTCTGCCAGCTCAAGGCCTTAGAAATAGCGAATATTCTTTTGTTTTCTTGGCACAAGGCTCGAAATTTTGGGGAGGGGTGGGCCAGTCGATTAGATCGACCCCAGTATGTAACTGGTACTTAATTTATCCCCCCCAAAAGGATGAAAGGCAAAGTGGACCTCGGCGGAATATGAACTCAGAAATACCGCTAAGCTTTTCGGCCGGCGTGCTAACGTTTCTGCCAGCTCACCGGCTTAGAAATAGCGAAAATTATTTTCTACTCTAGGCGCATGGCCCGAAATATTTGGGGAGTGGGCAGTCGATTCGATCCATCACTGTATACAACGGGTACTTAATTTATCGACCCCGAAATGATAAAAGGCAAAGTCACCCTCGGCTGAATTTGAACTCACAACGTAAAGACAGACTAAATACTGCTAAGCATTTGGCCTGGCGTGCTAACGTTTCCGCCAGCTCACCGCCTTAGAAATAGCGAAAATTAAGACAAACCTAGTAAGGTTCGATGTGACTAACCCCAGCACTAATATCTCATGTGGATTAGGAATTAGGATTACAAGCAGTAGTTATCTGGATAGAGAAACATCTACACAGAATTGTGGAAAGATTCCCAAAGTAATTTATACTGGAAGGATTACGACTGGTGATAGAAAACAAGTAATTCTTCTTTGATAACTATTCTTACCTTCAAAGTATTCGATGGCAATGGGAAGGAAAGTTAGACCTACATTTGCAACACTAGTATTGGAACTGCTCGAAGAAAAACATCTCTGCTCTTTCAGGAATTTGATCAACATACTCAATCCTATTTAAGAGGGATTTTGAAAGGTTTCCTGGATAGCTGCTTCATATATTGCTAATGAAACAACGATGGCCGTGCAAGAACCCTTAAACATATGCATAGCTTTCATTAATCGATCTAGTTCACAATGAAAATGAAGTAAGGGAACTTCCACTTTCGACCATACTAACAATTAAGAAAAAACTAAGCGATTTGTTTGTCCGTCTGCTTCTCCCTCTATGTTT
>NC_068987.1:92289430-92290029 GCF_001194135.2 Octopus bimaculoides
ATATATATATATATATATATATATATATATATATATATACATAATATATACATATTCATATGTATATGTGTAATTATCTGCGTGTGTGTGTATGTATGAATGTGTGCGTAGACAGAGTGGTTACTGATAAATATATTCACTATATTCATACGTGTATCTCGATGTATTTTAAAATGTTAGTTCACTTTGTGTATGTGAGAGAGATCAAGTTTGAGAGAGACAAATTTTGTGAGAAAATAAACACTGAAGCACATATTCAAGACGTCATAAGTCTATTAAGAGATATTACCGAAATAGAAATCACCAATTTGTGATTTAAAATGAGAAAAATATAGAAATAAATAACAAGTAGTCTCTCCGTATACTTAGACGTTGATACACGTTAGTGTTTTGCAGCTACTCTAAACCACAGACACGAACTAACAACAACTACAACAAGAAGGTAGACAGCCACATTTACATAAATTTACAATATTATACAATTTTATACATACACCACCACACAACTTACTTGTATATATATATGTATATATATATATATATATATACATATAAAACTACATACATATCTGTATGTATTGATATATAGATATATACGT
>NC_068987.1:92290768-92292184 GCF_001194135.2 Octopus bimaculoides
ATATATATATATATAGGTAAATATATACATATATATATATATATATACATAGATATATATATATGTATATATATGTGTGTGTGTGTGCTTTGCGTGTTTGTATGTATATGCGTATTTATGTGTTATTTGTATTTTTATGTATTCGTGTATAGATAGATTTATGTTGTCACACATATTCGATCGAAAACACACGCACACCCTCTCAATCCCTCACGGACTCGTAGACACACCTCAAATACAAGCACACGTCTATAACAGTGTTGTTTGCTTATTGTATATATATAACTTTATGTGTGGTTATATGTGTTTACATATATAATCACTTTATTCTAAACTGTTAGTGCGTGTGTTTCCTGCGTGTGTAAATGCTCTTCGTCCATTATCCAATTTTCCTACGGAGATAAAAAAAAAAACAATGTAGAACGCCATGGTCTTTAAGATCCCAATTATAATCTGAAGAGGTGGGAAGAAACAATGTAAAAAAGAACGAAATAATTGACAACAAATTATATTAACATATTAAGACAATGAGGAAAACGTTGCGAAAAACAGTGATTCATGGCGACATACACACGCGCGTCCATATATTTGTATATATGTATGAAAATATGCATATTTATATTCGTATAGTTATCAATCTATCAATCTAACTTTCTCTGAATCTCTCTATATATGCTTATAAGAGCTTATGAAAATACTGATACACACACACACACACACACACGCACACACACACACGTACACACACACACACACACTCACACACACACATACACACACACACACACACACACACACACACACACACACACACACACACACACACACATATATATATATATATATATATATATATATATTTCGACGGCGCGAGAGGAAGAATGGGAGTGACAGAAGGAAGTGAATGCAAAGATGGGAAATCTAAGTGTCAGTGAATACAAGGAAGTGGAATGAACTAGAGAAGGATTTGAGTAAGGTAAATGTATAATGGAAGCGATGATTGGAAATATTTCAAAGAAATCTTGCCTGAAGCAGAAAGACTAGCGGAATTTCAAAATTTATCCTGCGGCCATATAACCACTTCAATTTGCCGAGAATATAATTAGTTTATTCAAAGGCAACGGACAAAACTTTTAAATATATTTTGCGGTTGGATATATAAAAATACAAAATGCGAAACAGAATTGTTAATCAATATATTTCTTGCAAATATATACGTATGTGTGTGTTTGTGCGTGTATATATGTATGCTGTACAACAAATATATATACACATACGTATACGAGTCTGTGTGTGTGTATTATACATGTGCATATATAGACATAGGTAAATGTATCTATACAGTTATGCATATATGTATATATAGATATGTACATATATACACACGTATATGCATACATACATATATATATATAT
>NC_068987.1:92292264-92292732 GCF_001194135.2 Octopus bimaculoides
ATATATACGTATGTATATGTATATGCATACATACATATATATGTATGTATATGTGTGTGTTCTTTACTTCACTTTTTATAGGTACGTTAGAAAATTGCCAATTATGCGAAAAGCATAGAAAACACTAATAAAATATTTTGAATGAAGTCAACAAATACATTTGTAATTACATATATCTACACATAAACATATGTGGAAAAATATCGTTGAATACTATGAGTATTTGTGCGTATGCATGTGTCTATGTATGTATATATATATATATATATATATATATATATGAATGTATATATGCTTACATATACACCGACATACTCTCATGCACATTTGCACACACTCACATATATGTGTAAATATATATGTAGCTCTGCATCTATATGAGTGTGTTTATGTGCGTGTGCACGTATGTATGTAATATTTATATAAATAAATATATATATATATACAAGTATATATATATATATATAT
>NC_068987.1:92293631-92302065 GCF_001194135.2 Octopus bimaculoides
ATATATATATATATAAGTATGATATAGACATGCAGATCTAATTTTTGTTGAAATTGAAAGATGATTTTACGAAGCAATCCTTTTCTCCCCACCAAAAGTTACATTTGATATAGCAATGATATGTTACCTCCCTTTTCAACTACTAATCATTTACATAAACTAATCTTTTCGCGCTATAATTTTGAATTACCAACCATCGACTCAGAGTTTATAGAAAGATCGAAATTCAAAGCTTCGAAAGTCACTCCCAATATTTGTCCCGCCTATATTTCCTCCTCTTCATAGTGTACAGAAATAAACTGTAATAAAAATACTATAAATATATTAATTTACTCAATGATATAATAAACTGTAATTACGAACGAAATAAAAGTTCGGCAGTATACCTATAATGAAGTAATATAGCGACATTTTGTCCATGTTTACGTTGAAATGTCTCCGAGGTAGACCTAATGATTCTTCATTTCGGATTCGATAAAACAAATCCATTTAACTTGTGATCGACTTAATCCTATTCCCCCGAAGTTGCTGGCTTTGTGCCAATATTTAAAACCAATATTAAGCTGTTTACTGACTACAACCTTAAATTGTGTGGTATTGAACTTTCCAAAAAAATGTTGTCGCTATTGCCTACAAACATGCCTTCATATATAATGAAATATCGTGTACTTCCTCTGATAAATCAAAAAGTCAACAACGGCAAATTTTGGATTTCAGTTCCACAAATATCCTCCGATATAAGCCAATACCCACCGATACCCACCATATACAAATTTCATCTATCAATCAAACTAGAACCTTCTTCCTTGTGCCGCAACTATTAAAATCAGAGAACGTATAACAGCTTTTGGACAAAATTACAGATATCGATTTCTTGGCTTATGTAGAAAAACGTCTTTGTTGAAACAGATTAAACCAAAAATCTATACCAAATCGACCACGCTACTTATCATAGACTCTTATTTATATTAATCTCAAAACGAACTTATGAGAAAACCAAGTGGAATACTAAAGGAGCTTAATATCCGAAGCCCAAAATTACTTCTGATCTCTGAGTTGAAATAAAAACACAACCATCTCACACGTCAAAAGACTATTTATACTTATATGGACGATTAAAGCATAACATCTTTATTTAGATTAATCAACGCCGAAAGAAAAAAAGAAAAGTAGTTATAAATTTTTAGTTGGCACTTATATAAATTCACACCAAAATTTCTAAATTTCTCTGCTTAAAGCTAGGGATTTAATAACTCTACTCTCAGTAAAATGTTCAAATATTCATATATAATATAAATATCACTGAAATCTTACACAAAAATATAACAAGTTATTACATTTCTCTCCCAGAATGACTGCTCGATATTATACTTTTCTAAAACAACCACAGCAACAACAAATTCTTGAAGAATTCTCTAAAAACTGCCAAACTATTATAATTTCTGCTACAGCAGCACTACTCAATATTGCCCTGAATTTTGTTACAACAATGATAGTCATGAAACATGTGTTAATGGAAATTAATCTAATCAACACATGCATAAAAGTATAGCGAAATGACACGAATTTATAAGCACCAGTATTTCATTTTTGTTTCAGCATGGTGCTTATTCTATCGGTGACCTTTGCCGAACTGCTTTTTAATGGGACGTAAACACACCAGCATCAGTTGTGAAGAGATGGTGGAGCTCGTTCTCTCACACACACGCACGTACGCACGCACACACAGACACGTATATACACATACTTATATATATATATATAATATATACGAGGTCTGGTCAATACGTATCCGGACAGTTGCTATAGTAATGAAGCTAAAGCGCGGAGAGAGAAGCCTCTTCGTAAAGATTGACCTTGAACTCTGCTGTGCATGCGCAGTAAGGTTTAACGTTCTAGCTCACTTTCGCTGTTTACAGCAGTGCTTGAAAGGAAGTTGTGTAGCGTGTGATCGTTGCATTGACCATGACAGAGGAAGCTGGACGGAGAATCTGCATCTATTTTTCTGGTGGTTGTGTGTTGATAGTGAAACGGACTTTTTTATCGAACTAAATCTATAGTATCATTCTTCTAGATGTTTGTTCACACTTTACGCTTTAGTTTGTTAAAGAGGAGGCGGGTGGAGTGAAAGAAAAGAAGAGGGAATGTGAGAGCGAGTGAGCAGATAGCCAGCCGATGCATTATGCTCTCACTCATGTGGTTGGTTGAAGTGTGTTGTGAAAAGAAAGAGAGAATTGTTAAAAACACGAAGATGGGAAGTACATGACTAAAAAGTTTGTTGAATAGGTAGAGAGAAAGAAAGAAATATAAAGTGCTTAGGAGAGGGGAAATTCTAAATCATATAACATATTATTTTGACTAGAAGTGAAATAAATTAGCAGAAAGAAAAATAGATAAGAAATAAAATTGCAAATCATCCTTGCTCTTTTAAATAACATCACTTAATCCTTTTCGTTCTGTGGAATTTCCACGATTCTACTAGTATAAATAATCTTA
Source organism: Octopus bimaculoides (assembly GCF_001194135.2). Classification (NCBI taxonomy): domain Eukaryota; kingdom Metazoa; phylum Mollusca; class Cephalopoda; order Octopoda; family Octopodidae; genus Octopus; species Octopus bimaculoides. The sequence goes on from NC_068987.1 coordinate 92,296,128, forward strand.
GAGAAATTTTAGAAATAGCATATTTACTCTTGAAATATAAATATTGCTTGCAGAAAATAGCTGCTATCATCTGTAACTGACGAGTTGTCCAGTACTGTGGAGTGGCAGAAATAGCTCGAAACCAGGACTGGTCTACTTGCCCCGTCGCTTGGAGATGGTAGGGATCGCTTCCTTGATCGCAATTTTATCGGATGCAGCTGTGCATCGTTAACCAGCTAGATGAAATGTCCTCTTGGGGTAAAAAAACAAAACAAAAATAATCGTTTCAATGCTTTCTTATCTATCATGTCTGTCATTTGTCGCTGATACAAAATACGGCGCGAAACATTAGCTCCCCGTCTGCTCCTTTCATTGCCATATTTTATCATAACTCACATTTTTTGTTGATTTTCGGTGAACATTCTAATAAGTTTACACTCATGTCTCTCACACCTAACACTTCATATATTATATATTTATTTGTCTCCTGAACTCAAACATGGTCGTTTTTATTTTACGCTCTTCGTTTAATTCTCTCTGTTCTCAAACACACACTCTCTCTCTCTCTCTCTCCATCTGTGCGTGATCCTATCGATATTCATATAGATTTATAATGTGATGTGGTGTGTTATCATACCTCCCCTTCTCTTTCAGTCACACAACACACAATCACACGCTTACACATATCACATGTACTAATACATACATTTATACACACATGCACGCACGCACACACATACACAGTCAGACACACACACACACATCTATATACATTTTAATATAATTTGTTTAAAAGTTTAATCGCGTATATTTCAATATATTCATTTCAATAATTTTAATATACTCGGATTGATTCTCATAGAGAAGATAAATTTCCACAAACATTTTCCTAGAATGTTCGCTTCCATGAATATATATACGATTTCATAATTATCGTCTTTACACGAATATACATTTTTAATATACTATATTTACAATTTAATCGCATGCGTATTTCAATAATTTTAATACTATACAGTTTTTCCCAATAGAATCTCAATTTTTCTATAGATATATATTTATTATTTTCTCAGTCATTCTTTTTAGTCCACATCGCCACCATTTTATCTCACTCTCTCTTATCAAGTGAATATTTTATTTTATATTTGAGATTTTTCTGATTCTATTCATAAAATTGATCAGAAAGTCGTAAGGAAACTTGTACTGATGTTCGATGTTTAACGGGTTAATATTGGTTGAATATATGATCATTATTTCAAAGCAAATAAATATTTGGGTGGCGAAAGCATTCGAGAGAAGGTAGAATTTATTATATCGGTACACACACGCGCGGGCACACACACACACACACACACACACACACACATACACACACACACACACACACACACACACACACTCACGTACACACACAGACGTATAGATATATATGAAATTGACCTTTTGTATTTTCGTACTCTCTTTCCTACTTCTTGTTCGTACTGTTTAACTTAATTCCTTTTCCAGGGACATCGGCGAAATTTGAAACAGGAGCCCATCTTTATATCTAATCTGACATTATTTTCACACTAGATGAAAATAGTAATGCAATAACCATTTAATGGCATATACCTGATGATTTAGCAGCAGGAAAGCCATATAGTTCTAATAAGTCAACGAAAGTAGAAGATTGCCAAGGAAATGTTTAACTGAAATCACTAATGTATAGTCACATATACCTATTTTTGAACATATAGTAAGTTGCATTGGGTATTATTACGTATTAGAAATAATGAAATTCCCTTTTTTCCCCTAAATGAAAAACATTTTCAACAAGTGGTCCCATGTCCATTCATATTAGCTTCATAGAAGCCAATCTATTCTTACAAACAAACCCTATCTTCTCATTCACAGGACGATAAAAATAACTAAATATTACTTAAATCCGTGACAACGCGTTAGTTTTTGATTGAAGAAACTTGAATTAAAAGATGTTACATTAATCTATACATGCGTATGATGAATTTCCCATTGGATCTGTTGCATATATATGCTCTCCAATGTAATGCACATTGATAGATGGATCCCAGCTTTCGAAAATGAGACTGATCAAGATATCGAAGGATTAACTCTGTATTACCTATAGTCTTTATTTAATCCATTATAGGAGAAATGATAATCTCTTAAGCTGAATCTTATACGAAGTTGTAAACATGTAATACAAAATTTAAAATTTCGCTATCTCATATTAGTGTAAGCGATAAAGAAAATAATATTTTGAAATAAGACAAAGATAATATAACTTTAGAAAGAAATAACATATAATAATATGTTTAGTGTTAAAAAAATTCATTATAATCAAATCATTTCTATTTGTACAAATTCAGAGCAGAATAGAATGAATAAGATCAGATGTTTACATCAACCCAAGATCATATTCACTCCCCAGACAAACTCCATTTAACTTTCAGAGTTATCTTTCTTCAATCGAGAAAAGGAAATGTCATTGATATTATTGTTATTTTGTTATTACTACGAGTGTAATTTTACTCATTCATTATAACTAATTCTCATATGGAATTATACTCAGTTTCCATTTGCTTATTGTGACATGTACACTAGAGGCGGGAAATAATTTTATAATTTAATAAATCTAGAATTTATGTTGTATGGTATTTGATATGGCGCTATTTGTCCATCTTGTTCATATACATACCACTGATTAAACAGTTAATTTGTCTAGTTCATTCTGGTTTAATGTATCTGTCTGTCTGTCTGTCTGTCTGTCTGTCTATCTATCTATCTATCTATCTGTCTATGTATGTATATATGTATGTATGTATGTATGTATGTATGTATGTATGTATGTATGTATCTATCTATCTATCTATCTATTTCTCTATCTGTCTGTCTGTCTCTCTGTATAACTGTCTCTATCTCTCTCTCTGTCTCTCTCTGTCTCTCTATCTCTCTCTGTCTGTCTGTCTCTCTCTGTCTCTCTCTATCTCTCTCTGTCTCTGTCTGTCTGTCTGTCTGTCTGTCTCTCTCTCTCTCTCTCTCTGTCTGTCTCTCTGTCTGTCTCTCTCTGTCTGTCTCTCTCTGTCCGTCTCTCTCTGTCTGTCTGTCTCTCTGTCTGTCTCTGTCTCTGTCTGTCTGTCTCTCTCTCTGATTAAAATAATGTCATTTATTTTCATGTGTGGTCTATTTATGAGTTCAAAAACCGTAGTAACACTCCTCTTTTCTCCATGACTGGCTCATGGGCGGGTGCTGTCTATCTTGATTTTACTAAAGCCTTCTACTCTGTGCCACACAAACGAATTATGGTAAAATTTTCTGTAATGAGTATGAAGGATGATCTTTGTAACTGGCTGAAGTCCTTCATTCTCGGTCGAAAAGAGTGAGTTACGGTTCTAGGACATCATTCTTAACCCTACAAGATGACTTCTGGTATACCATAGGGATCCGTTCTTGGACCCCTACTGTTGTTGTATATATTAATTGTATAAATGCCAATTTGTGGAATGTTACAGTGCTGAACTATGCAGATGACATCAAGCTGTACGTCGAAATAAAAACAACAGACCCTATGTGCTATGTATCTTTCCTGCAAACAGACCTGGATATACTGTAGCAATGGATCTCTGACTTGCAACTGAAGATAGCTCTGGACAAAGACGTCATTATGCATTTTGGGAGGAAAAATCCAGCCTTTACATACTCCTTCGGCAACACCAATCTCAACAAATCTTCGAGCGCACGTGATCTGGGCAGTATTGTAAACAACGATTTGCTTTGGACAAGTTCTAAGAGTGTGAAGAAATCTGAGGGAGTGCCAGCATCACTCAGTAAGACACTTGACAGCCGTCTCCAACTATCTATTTAAAATTCTATACGACAATGGTACGTCCACACTTGGAATGTGCATTACCAGTCTGGAACCCCTATCTTCAGCATATAAATATCATGGAAACTGTTCAGAAACGTGGAACAAAGGAATACACGCCGTCAGACATCTATCATACTCTGAACATCTTGCTTCCCTGGGCGTGGATACAATGAAACTCACACGCTTGGCAACTGGCTTCGTAAACACCCACAAGATTATCCACCATCTTTCCGACAACAATCTTGAGCACCGTTCTGAATTCCATATGACAACTTATGCTTATAAAACCCCAAAACGTGCTTATAGTATAAAATAAAAATACAACACCCATGACTTTCGGAAACATTGTTTCTCGCTCAGAATTGCTGAAGCATAGAATAAACTACCTGCATTAGTTGTTAGCTATGGAGATACCACAACCTTCTAGACTTCCATGCTTCCTAAACTCCACCAACAGTACATCTGATGGCCTTTTTTTTAGTTGTACTGCACCTGACCACTGTACACAACACTTTTCTTCATTATATAGATTCCTGTCTTTAATATAACAAGCACATGCACGCGGACACGGATAGAAGTTTATCTCCCAAACACATGGTTCTTCTACTATAACTTCAGGCAGACCAAAGCCTTGGGAGTGTACATACATACATACATATGTGTGCGTGCGTTTATCTTTGTGTCTGTGTTTGTTCCCAACCAACCTGTGTTGGTGTATTTACGACCCGAAACTTAGCGGTTCGGCAAAATAGACCGTTAGAATAAGTACCAGGATTAAAATAAAGTACTTGAGTCGGTTCATTAGATTAACAATTCTTCAACGCGCTGTTGCACTTTGACCGCAGACTAATGACTGACACAAGTTAAAGTTAATACGTACGTAAATGCACATACACGTAAAAGAAGACACATTCACACACATGCATACGCACACACATATACTTACATACATATCCTGTACCGAAGGAAATAACTGAAAGTGGTTCACAGAATGAATTTGTCAGTAACATCTTCAGATTTATGCCAGATGCCGTGCAGGAAGGTCTTTGAAGTACTGAAATATTTTTTTTCTGAGAGAGAATGTACGGAATTACTTAGGAGTATTGGCCAAAGTTTCTAAATAACAGGGATTGGTACAAGAATAAAAAAAAAATTGTACACATTTACATTTCGTTGAAGGAAATCTGTTCTGATTTGCTTTTTTCTGGAGGAACACTTTGAACAAGTGTTTCTCAGTGCATAAATGGCGCAAGAATAGCTGTGTGGTAAGTAGCTTGCTTACCAAGCACATGGTTTCGGGTTCAGTCCCACTGCGTGGCACCTTGGGCAACTGTCTTCTATTATTGCCTCGGGCCGACCAAAGCCTTGTGATTGCATTTGGTAGACGGAAACTGAAAGAAACCCGTCGTATATATATATGTGTGTGTGTGTATGTATGTATATGTATATATATATATATGTGTGTGTGTGTGTGAGTGTGCGTGTGTTGTGTGTGAGTGTGTGTGTATGTTTGTCTGTGTGTGCCCCCTCCCCAACATCGCTTGACAACCGATGCCTGTGTGTTTACCTCCCCGTAACTTAGCGGTTCGGCAAAAGATGGATAGAATACTTACTAGGCTCACAAAGAAATAGTCCTGTGGTCGAGTTGCTCAACTAAAGGCGGTGCTCCAGCATGGCCGCAGTCAAAATGACTGAAAGAGGTAAAAGAATAAAATAATAAAAAACCTTTTTTACACAGTATTGATCTTCCTTGGTCCCAGCCAGACAAAATTCAAAAGACACTGATCACTGTGACATCTTCCACATGGACGATTTACTGAAGTTAGCTTTAAATCAGACTAAGTTAAGCAAAAAAAAAAAAAAAAAAATTGAGACTTGATACAAAATCAAATTGAAAATCAGAGATGATAACAAAATAAACAAATTAATTAAATAAAAGCCGATCTGGTCTCTTCTGGCGCTAAGGGAGAGCTTTTAACAGGAGTATCTATCTCGATAATCGTTAGTAGCGCAAAATTGCTCTTCGTTGATTGCATAATAATGGAATAACCACAAAGAGTACGAAACAATTTTGCCCAAGTGTAGATAGCCGAA
>NC_068987.1:92302622-92309579 GCF_001194135.2 Octopus bimaculoides
TATATATATATATATATATATATATATATATATAGTTGAACAGAAGTAAAGCGAGATATATAATTATGTAAATCGATAGATAAATGCAACCGGATATGTGTGCTTGTGTGCGTGTGCGTGCGTGTGCTTGTGTGTGTGTGTGTGTGTATGTGTGTGTGTGTATGTGTGTGTGTGTGTGTGTGTTCAAATAATTGGATAAAAAGAAAATGAATAAAAGACACTTCGGACGGACATAGATATACAGAAATGTGTACAGAGATAAAAAGAGAGAGAGATGTAAAGATAGGAAGAGAGCAAGATATAGACGCAGACAGAGACGAAAGTGGAATGGTTTGTATTTGTCCATGAGATAACTTAAGCAGTTGTAAACAGCTTTGACAAGCGGAAGATGGCTACCTTAATCAGCTTTGATGTGTTTACTTTAAAATCTGATTACTGCATTGCAATATCTTCCATACGCTACCCAACACCCATGCACCTGCAGCGTATATAGAATCGGATACTTGGACAAACACGATTAATATAACTGACACAAGCATACATTGTAGACGCAGACACACGCGCGCAGAAACACACACGCACACACACACACATACACACACACACACACATACACACACACACACTCATTAACATAGGTTCTAAACAAACGCATACACTCACAAACAGAAATATAGAGATGCAGATATACACATATGCAGTCGTATATATATATATATATATATATATATATATATACATATATTTATTTATATATATAAATGTATACACAAACACATATTCTTTTATATTCTTTTATCTGTTACAGTATTGTGGCCATACTAGAGCATCACCTTAATTTATTTTCTTTCAGTTTTGTTGTCGCTTTATGGTTAGAGGTTGCTGTATGGTTGTGCTTGTAGCAGCTGGTCTTTCCTGAGTGTATCCTAGAATGGTTACCTGGTCCGGTACCTTTGTTATGAGTTCATTCAATGTTTATTCGTTTCTATATTTCGGTAGACGTCCTTTTTCATATTTCTGATTTCTTTAAATAGGCAGGTGAACGTTTGACATTTGTAGAACAGGGTGTTTTTGGAGGTGAGTTCGAAGGTGTTTTATTTGGAAATGACATTCTCTACCAGTTCGCGCATTGAAAGTTTCTCTTATGCCAAAGTTTGGGACAAGCTCCACCAGAATTTCCCATTCGGGTATGATAATATATATCACGCAATGCGGCTTTCAAGGGAGTAGACGCAAAACTTTCAAACGTTCTCAGTAATTAAGGAATTTAACCGAAGTTAATTTATAGGTAAACGCTGTTCGTAACCCTTCGGCTCTTTTATGAGACAGAATGTATTTGAAGACCAAAGCTGGGAGCTAATCTGCTTAGAACTAAGGTCTTCCACAGAATCAGCATAACCACTAATTCTCTTGTCACGAAGGTTCGTGGGATCCCTCCGATAAGATGTCTGCATTTAAAAGTCAGTTTGGTGATGTGGCTGATGACAGAAGCATCATTTAACATGATCTCACCCAAGTCACGTATGTCAGAAGCGCTCTGAATCATTGTATTGTCTGGTGTCAATGAATGTGACTTTTGTGTATTCCCTCCGTAATGAAGGACCTGACATTTTGATGTATGAAACGTAATTTTTTTTTATCGATCCACTGATAAATGAAGTTTAGTTCATATTGGAATGCGACGGTGTCTTCTGGAGTCTGAGTAGCATTCGACATTTTGTCTTTGGCGAAGCGCATTAAGTTGGCCGAGTGCACTTGTAATCTTATAGCTAACAGTATGATTGTTATTATATGAGTATATACGTCTTGTGTAAAATGGTATTACTCAAATAAATAGTTGGTTGTGGTTATCTAAAATAAGCTATCGCAAAAAATATATGCAAAGACAGAACGCACTCCGTACTATTGGAACGTAGGTACGATACTCACTATTCACTGTTCAACTACCGACTGTTAAACCAACGCAGTCGAGCTAACATTGACAACCACGTCCCTGAAAGTTCAATCAGTTATTTATTGTCATCAGTCAGTCTATATTCAATCACGTGGGGCTGCTCAGAATTCTCCCATAACAATGATGATGAATAATTCTTTCAGATTTTGCCACAAGGGCAGTAAATTTGAAGGCGGTGATGAGTCGATTACATCAATTCCAGTGTTCAACTGCTACTTGTTTCATCGACTCTGAAAGGCTGGAAGGTAAAGTCGACCTCAGCGGAATTTGAACTCAGGACCTAGTGACGGGCGAAATACCGCTAAGCATTTCGTCCAGCGCGCTAACGATTTGCCAGCTCACCAATAATGGCCCTAAAACCGTGTTCAGGGGATTATCACTTACAACAGGTGGCTATGAGAGAGAACCATGTGAAGAGAGAAAACCATTGGAAGTAACAGATTGATTCCTACTCTGTAGGAAGTCAAAGAGCTATGTTCCAACTTTTCTTGTGATACCAAGATCCCTTAGCCTAGGAGAGATGATTCAATCACCAAACTCATCAAACGCCTTAGCAAAATCAAGGTATATACAGTCAGTGCCCATCCTTCACAAGAGTTTATTAAGGAGAGTGGAGGGGGAGATGTACCTAACGAGTAAATTTGTTGAAAAGCAAGAGAATGCTGCGGGAAAATCCTGAGGGAATGAAGTTACTCTAAGCATGATCCTGTAGGCTGCGTTGTACAGAAGTGAGAGACAAATTTGCCATCTTACTCACTTTGAGCCGGGTCGCCCCTGGCTAGCCTATCCCTCCCTAAGGGCGAATTTACAGTTATAATTCTCTTGGTGATGGTTTTTCTCTTTCGTTTACACGCGTTTATATATAGACTCGTTGTCCTTCGTCTTCGTATTGTCCTAAACGTTATTTTGCTGCCCTTGTGGCCAATCAAAGGATGTGACTATTATTATTATTAGTAGTAGTAGTAATAGTAGTAGTAGAAGTAATAGTAGTTGTAGCAGCAGAGGTGGCAGTAGTAGTAGTTTTAGTAGTAATAGTAGTAATAGTAGTGCAGTAGTTGTAGTAGTAGAAGTAGTGGCAGTAGTAGTAGTTGTTGTAGTGGTAGTTGTGTAGTAGTAGTAGTTGTAGTAGTAGTAATAGTAGTAGTTGTAGTAACAATAGTAGTAGCAGTAACAGTAGTAGTAGTAGTAGTAGTAGTAGTAGTAGTAGTAGTAGTAGTAGTAGTAGTAGTGTCCAGTGAAAAGCTGACTGAGTTATAAAAGTGAATCAGAGGTGGTTGCCATGCTTGGCTGATTTTAGCTTTTCTTCCTGCAGATGCTTTAGTTTTGCTATTGAATGAGATGAAAGCAACAGAAAACAGCAACCGACAGGAAGTGTCTGAGTCACCAGTTACTTTCGTTACTAGTCACTCGTCCTCTCCTTTCGGTAAGTAGGAATAGTAACTATATTACACATCGTCGCTGCAAATATCACAGCCACATGACATTTCACTACCACTACTACTAATACTACTACGTGGCAACGAGGCTTATTTATCTACCTAATAAAAAAATTTGTACGATAGCTACACACTAGCCAATCTTCTTCGCCGACATTTCTGAATTAATTTTGCTGACGAAAAATCAACGAAATGCAGGTCCATTAACTTTCGACTCGAAACAACTAACATGTCCTAAAATCAGTTTTTACCTGCTTAAAAAGAATGGTTAATTTATTTCTTGTCCCTTCTATGTTTAACCGAGGTTTAAACATAGAGGGGACAAACAAGGACAGATAAAGGCATTGAGACGATTACATCGACCCCACTGCATAACTGGTATTTATTTCATCGACTCCAAAAGAATGAAAGGCAAAGTTGACCTCGGCGGAATTTGAAATCAGAATGTAACGGTAGACGAAATACTGCTAAGCATTTCGCCCGGCATGTTAACGATTCTGCCAGCTCGCTACCCTTAATGGTAAATTTATATTGACCAGCGAATGCTGTCCTAGATATAGAATCTTAGAAAAAAAAAATGGAATATCCAGGAATCCCTTTTGTTTGGTCATACATCCCTTGGATCAACTTCGATGTTGTTCTAAAATGTCAAACACTTTGAAGAAGAAACGATGTCCGGCGTGGCTGTGTCGCTGTCTCTCGCCTACATGGTCTCTCGTTCAGTCCCACTTCGTGAAACAATGGTCAAGTTATTTCTACAGAAACTGCTGTAACTTTGAGCCGATCAAATACTTGTGGGTGGATTTGGCAGATGGAAACTGAAAGAAGCAGCCTGTGAATATTTATATATCGTGGAGTTTTAGGTGTTTTCGCTCAATAAACACTCACAACGGCCGGTCTGGGAATCGAAACCGCGATCCTATGACCGCGAGTCCGCTCCCCTAACCATTGGGCCATTGCGCCTCCACACACACACACACACACACACAGACACACACACACACACATATATATATATATACACATGACCGGCTTTCTCTCAGTGTCTATTCACCACATCCACCGAAGGCTTTGATCAACTTGAGGCTATAGAAGGCATATGCCCGAGGTGCCACACAGTGGGACTGAAACCGAAACTATGCTGTTGGGAAGCAAACATATATACGTTTATACATATATATATATATATATACTTATGTATGTATGCATGTGTGGTGTGTGTGTCTCTCTACTTTGCATTTCTGTCTTGGGTGTATTTATGTATGAATCTGTGTCTACCCATATATATGTATGCGTATATATACATACATATATCGAAAGAGAGATAGAGAGATTGAGAGAATCGGTGACAGAAAATTCAGGCATACCATACACTGAACCTTCATAAAAGAAAGGCGAACAGCGTCACGTGGTTTATGAGTAAACCTGAAGTAGGTCAGAGCCAAGCTTTGCAGAGCCATCCTTCATGTACAATCTCAGCCAGTTGCGTCTGTTTTATTGATTTCTCTGGACCTGAAACGACTTCTTTCTGGAAAAGATAGGATACAGCTGAGTAACTCGACACGTGTGTATTGATTTTATTTTGTATTCAGACACAAAGCGACAAATTTATAAGGGAGCACGTATAAAACTATATGTCATCCACACCTTTCTGGCAGGAAGTTGTCTTTATCAGAAATGAATTGGTTTAATTGGCAGGTTTTTATCGACCTAGTTTTGTGTGAGGGGAACATTTCTAACGCGTTGGAGATGAAACCTCAATAAGGCAACGTGGGTTGCTGCACATTTCATTGCTTGTACCAGTTTTTACCTTTTAATTATGTTATTTATTAGACTGCGGCCATGCTAGGGCAGTGCCTTGAAGAATTTTTGTCGAACATCTCGGCTCCTGTGCTTATTTCTTTGTAAGCCTGGTACATAGCCTATCCATCTTTTTTTTCCGATCGGCTACTTTACGGCGACGTAAGCACACCATCACCGGTTACTAAGCTGATGCGGGACAACCACACACACACGCACACAAACACACACACACACACACACATACAGACACGCACACACAGACACACACACACACACACACACATATATATATATATATAACGGGCTTCATTCAGTTTCCGTCTACTAAACCCATTGACAAGGCTCTGGTCGGCACGAGGCTATAGTAAAAGTAACCTACCCAAAGTGCTACGCACTGAGACTGAACCTGTTACCATGTGGTTGGAAAGCAAACCTCTTACTCCACATCTACGCCTGCGCCTATGTTAATTTTATTTCCATCGCCTACCTTTTATGGATGATAGTTAATTTATAAACGGGGCGTGATATAGTAAATCGGTTCAGCTTCACTGAGTGCATTAATTATTTAATTGACCAGCTTGCAAATAAATATCAGGTTATGAATGCATTTACTAAGTAAAAAGTATGGGAACCTTTCGTAGCTTAAGTAAGGACGCAATTTATTTTTCTTTATTTCTATATGTTCCATAACTTTGTTTCCCCAAATCAGATGACCTCACACATTGGCGCAGACTTCATATGTTTGTGATAAATAAGCACAGTTCATTGACTCAACTATATTACAAAACAATAGATATTAACTTCTTCGACCTCGCAGTCATGGATGTTGAGTCTGACAGGGACTGGTTTTAAACCAGAACAGAATGGCAGAAATATTACTAAACTGTTCTGTGTATCAATGAATTGCACGCCAGTCTGAGATTAATGCCACTATCTCCATGGGATGGAAAACTATAATTTTTTTATGTAAAAGGGACACGATGTGTTATAATTTTTGTCTTTTTCTTGTTTCAGTTATTAGACTGCGGCCATGCTGGGGCATCGTCTTGACGAATTTTTAGTTGAATGAATCGATCTCGGTACTTAGTTGCTTTTAAAGATTGCTACTTATTCTGTCGGTCTTTTTACAGAACCTCTAAATTACAGAGACGTAAACACACCCCCACCAGTTGTCAAGCGGTGGCGGAAGACAAACATAAACAATTCCTAGACCGGTCAGTGTCCTGTGTTCTTGGGCAAAACACTTCATCTCACGTTGCTCTGAGATCACTTGGACACTTAGCGCGTGCTACACCGTGGCACCTATTCAGACAACGTAGATTTGATGGAAAGAGTGTGAGCTGATGTGTGGCACATACATTTGATCACTATGAAAGAAAATATCTGCACAGCTGACAACAAGGTATGCCATAAGGTAGAAAGAAAAGTTGATAGATATGACAGGTTAGTTTGGGAGGTTAAGCAGTTGTTGTCGATGAAAAAGTGGTAGTAGTATGAATAATTGTTGGAGCCCTGGGAACAGTGAGCAAAAATCTTGAGAAGTACGTGGAACAAATAGGGGCTACAATAAGGGTGGAGCACTTGCAGAAAACAGCACTGCTTGAAATCGCTCGAATACTCCGGAAAGCGCTCGAAAAATAAGAGGTGTTATCTTAATTCACTGGTAGTGGACAGCTGACACTGTAGTACATCTCCAGCGTTAGAAGCTGTCCATAATAATAATAATGATAATAATAATAATAATAACAATAACTAATGATAATG
>NC_068987.1:92309589-92311462 GCF_001194135.2 Octopus bimaculoides
TTAGAAGCTGTCCATAATAATAATAATGATAATAATAATAATAATAACAATAACTAATGATAATGAAAAAATACGAAAGGAATATTACAGAAGAATACAACTCATACTAAAAGCTGAACTCAACTCCAAAAGTCGCATCGAATAAAGTTTTGCACATGACTGACAGATCCGGTCTCTGGACTAGATATAAAGACGTAGAAACATTATACTCATCATCTGATGGCGTCATTCATAGCTCACCTTGGTTAGTTCCCACACAGGTTGTCAATAAAGAGAATTTCTTTTCTGAATGGTTTACTCTGTCGATGGTGCTTCCCTGTTTATATGAATGTGCTAAATGTGCGCAACTTCACTGCGGCAAAGTACAGGTATTTTTTAAGTCGTTACATGGAATAGACTATAAGAAAACAGACAGATATGCATTTTGATTACTGGAAATTAAATGAAACACTCGAATGCATGGGTAGCAACATTTTGCTAAATATGGTTCAGACTAATTACATCTTAGTAGTATTTTATGATTACCTAACGAAATACTGTGTCCTTGCTAGCAATTAATATTTTACGTACCAGTTTTCTGATGCGTAAATTTGTTTATCCAATTGTGTGATATTGCTATACTTAGATATTAAAGCAATGTGTTCATAGACAGTTAATGGATTGGATGTTGCACTCATGAAAGAGCAATAACCCTCAAAATATGCATATACACTCTTTAATTATCTTTCCTATCTTCAAGCGCATTGTTTACACAGACGTATCCGTATAAGAAACGTCGTTATCCTTGCATTGAGTTTTATAGAAAATCTATAAAGGTAATCTTACAAATGATAGAATCTCACTATGGCAGCAGTAATTGCCTCCTGTCATTGGGTCAACTCTACAACATATTTTAATGCAGCCACTAAAAACTACACGTGACAATGGTTCAATAAAATCCCCAAATAAACAATGCTTGGAAACCTTCTACTCTCATCCCGGACTGACTAGGGAGATAGACCTTATGTACCTGCTAGAGTGTATATAATGCCTTAATTTCGTAGTGTTATCCATCCACGGATTTTGAAAGTTGTTTAATGTCCAAGTCTTATCATTCCGCTATTAGAAGTTATCCAAACTCCAAGTGTTATTGTTACAGATTCCTTACATGTTCTTTGTATAATTCACTGAGTAACCGTCGGTGATCCTCCTGAAATATGAATTTCTATCTGAGAAGCAGATGAGATATTGCGAAATACGGGCGAATCATTCACTGAGTGGTACGCAGGTCTATACAGTTGAGGGTGTCAAATAGATCTCCAACGCTTTTGACAATGGATATACTTCAGTCGTTTAATCAACTGACGTATCTATTCATCGAATGAGCGCCTAAGTGGTTATGACTCTCGAGATGCATGCACTCTTAAGCTCTTGGAACAGAATCAACGTGACGGAGTGACAAGAATTTCTTTAAAGTTTCCATCAATTCCATTTTAATCACAAACTGTAGCTGTCGTGAAAGTCACTTCGTGAAGATGACCCGGGTTGACATCGAACCGGCAAACTTAGAAAAGAACTGCGTACACATTTGACCATACTGTGTAATAAACGATCGCAGAAGACAGGCAAAATATAACTTTTTACGGATTCCAAAGTGGTATTTAGAATAGATGTAATTGAAGAGAAAATACCGATACTCAGAGTATACAAAGTCGAAATTATGACATGGAAGCCTTTCCAAATTGAAGATATTCTCTGTAAGTGGATTGTCTGCAACTAAGCACCACTGTAAAGTGAAAGAGAGAACATGTTGACATATGCATATATTTAAATACACGAACACGCTCACATGAACACACACACACACACACACACACACACACACACACACACA
>NC_068987.1:92311472-92311907 GCF_001194135.2 Octopus bimaculoides
CACACACACACACACACACACACACAAACACACACACGTATACGTAGTTTCACACATACAAGCAGACAGAAAAACACGTGCACAGGCATGCACATGAGTATCTGCATACATATACGCGGAGTATATTTATCTCCTTGATATTCATATGTATATGTGCGCATATATATTTTACAAAGTTATAATATCGAGATACGCAGATATGTAATAATATATATCTTTATCTATCTATCTATCTATCTATCTATCTATCTATCTATCTATATATGTATATATATATAAATATAAATATATATATCTATATATAAATATATACAAACATATATACATATATATATGTACATACATATATATACATATGTATACATATGTATGTATGTGTGTGTGTATATATATATATATATATATATATATATATATATATATATATATATATAT
>NC_068987.1:92313644-92316344 GCF_001194135.2 Octopus bimaculoides
TATATATATATATATATATATATATATATATTTAAATATACATTATTATGCACCCATACGTATTATATACGTGTGGATATCTATCTATCTATATATCTATGTATATTATAGAAGTATACACACACACACATACACACACACACATACACACATACACACACACACACACACACACACACGTACATACGCACCCTCGCATGCGCATATGGGCATATACACCAATGCACGCATATATCTCAAAACAATTCAATTTACTGTTCAGTAATACTTTGCAGTCGTGATTCAATAAGTAACATTTATGCAGCAGAAATAATGTTGAGTTAAACTAAATATACATAAATATCCTTTTCTTTCTTTGTATTTTTGCTTTGTTTTAATGCAAATGCATGCTCTTCTTTTCGTGCATATGTGTTCGGTTGGTGTATTTATGTGCAAGGAAACGTAAATGTCTATCAGAGATTCGATGTATAGCTGCATCAGTGCGTAGATGCATAACAGCTTTGGTTTGTAACCTAATACATAAAATATCGAAATCCCTGTCTTGTCATAAATATATAACCATAGCGTATATGTTTTGTCATGTATTATAAAATCATTACGGTTTGTAACATGTGCCACTGTCTGTCTGCTATACATTAGAATGAGGCTGGTGTTGATAATGCATGCAAGTTAAAGCAGTGTAGCTTATAAAACAAAAACGAAGTACGTGAAAAAGAGACATAGTGCATGAGATGAAGACGAATGATATATATATATATATATATATATATATATATACATATACGTACATACATACATATACCTAAATATACATACATATATATACATACATTGTTACATAGTTTTATTATCACTTCTAAATTCATTGGAGGAATAGCAGTACTTATGACCTTAGAGAAACATAAATTATCTGTTTGGGGAAGAAGTTTGGCGTCCACTATGTATACGATGCTTGAGTCTTATATTGCGCCAGTTTAAACCTGAAATCATCGTCTCACCCTTTCCACAGTTATATTTAATAAAATCCAGTATTGCAGAGACATTTCTCCAGTTTTACTGAGATAGTGATTGTCTATTATAACCGGATGTATGTGCTATGCAAACTGTGTTTTAAAGTAGCCTTTTTAAAGCTTTATATTGACAATTGTCTGATGTTATGACTGAATTTATATACCATCAACCTCTATAAGCAATTGTCATCAAGTATGATGCTCATTTAGTTCTGAAGTTGCATTCAAGCAATTGGACTTGCCAACTATCATGTTCGTGGTTGTTTAGTGGGTGATGATGGCAAGAGATATGGGCGTCTATATTATATAACGTACTCATATTAATTGTCCATTGAATGGCTTTAAAATGCATCCAGTATTAGGACTTGGTTCGGGACTTCCAAGTTTTTCAAGAGTGTAGAATCACATCCTTGGCATTTTTTTCTCTCAGGTCTAATCTAACCAAAAATTCTCTTAAAACACTTCCTATTGGATGCAGCTCAGACGAAGCCATTAGTGCTTTAGCTGCTCAGCTAAGAGAACGAAACTCCATACAAATCCTGCATCTCGTTAATTGGTACTACTTGCATCAAGCAAATACAAGTTTCAAGGACGAGAGAGTGAGATTGGTTCTGCACCAACCCTGTCTACTATAATAATAAAGAACTTCTGCCATGTACGGTAATATACTGACCGTTTATAAAAGTCTAAGGGAGTAAACCCCTAGAAAAAAATATGGCAGGTGGGACTTTAGGACAAATATGTAGATTAAAACTTAACATATCTGGGATCCTCTGCGAGTCCACGTTCTTCTTGTGAACGTGTTGACTAATCTTTCCTTCATTTCATATCAATGAGTGGAGAGGTAGTAAGTGTACTTGAAGATAGGTACTCTCTTTTGGAGGCAACACAGCCATAACAGAGGTAGTTAAGTCACTATGCAAAATCGTCGACCACAGCAAAAATGACCAAGCATTTGTCATAAACTAAGTCAAAACATTGTTCTGCTTCTAATAAGGAAATTTGCTAATAAGCAACATACAAATACGTGCTAAATTTGATTTTATATTCATGGTGTAAGAAGAGTTATACCTGATGATTTTATGTTCTTTGTTATCTTTTCTTTTGTCATTGCTTAAGGCGATTCCGAATGTTTTAGTCTTTCGCTGAGATAATTTCTTGATTATTCGGCGTTGTTTATTTGATGTTTTTGAAAGCATTATAGATATTTATTGCAAACACCCATACAGTAGATTCCTGTGAATGCGAACATGACAGAGTATTATCTACTGCAGTGACTACCTAAGGAACATATACGCTACAATTAACAATTATTACAACATAAAACGTAGTTATCTAATTAAACCAACTCATGGAACATCATCAAGTGTTGTTTGATACAGTGATGTTTGATACATATATATATATATATATATATGTATTTATATATTCATTTAAAATGCAGAGATGCCTATAATAGGACATCTACTCGCTAGAAATAGCAGCAAAAGATTACATACCACAAAAATTAGGGATAATTTCCAAAGGAAATGAAAAATAAAAACTTTTACCAAAACTTTATGTATTTATATATATATATTTATATATGAAGGCGCATGGCTCATTGGGTAGAGCGTGGAGCTTACGACTGTGAGGTTTTGAGTTCAATTCCCGAACCAGGGTGCGTGTTGTGTTCTTGAGCAAGACACTT
>NC_068987.1:92316814-92318399 GCF_001194135.2 Octopus bimaculoides
CACACACACACACACACACACACACACACACACACACACACACACACACACACACACTTATATATATAGCGCCTTAATTTTGTGAAGTTAAATCTGGGACCTATCTGCTAATATACTGATAAGCAGGTTCGTCTTCAAAATGGAGTACGAAGAAGAATCAGCAGCAATTTTGAAACTTTCCGTATCCAAGCCGTCGAAGGAACAGTAGCTGGAATGTCTTTATAGGGTTCCGTTATTGCGTCCACTGTATTTTGAGGCATCCCACATGCCAAAAAAAATTCTTGCCCATCACCACTAACTACTGAGCCAAAAGATTTTGGAGAGTCGCCAAATGTAACTTCGGTGATGATTTGACCAATTGTTCTACAATTCTTTGTGAGTATATTCTGGTGTCTACGTCGAATATCTTTAAACAGCTCCAGCTACATAAAATTGGGTATCCATCTATTATATATCATAGCTTCAGTTGCTGTTAATGTAAAAAAAAAACCCGTTAATTCTGCGCGCGACATGAATGGCCGATTCGAGGGAATGTTCGTGTACAGACTCTAAAATAATAGATGCAGATTTTGTAAAGTTAATTCAATTCTCAGCTATGATTGTGAAAGTAACAATCCTGATTTGTAGCCGAGAAGATGTTTTGTTCTCTAAGTAAATGCTAGAAAAACGGAATTCATGTGTTACAACATATAATGCAATGTTTAATCACCAAATTGTTTAGGTATCTTAATAAAAGCTGTAAATTCTTATCCATGATTCGAGGACAGCATTGTTTTTGCAGATGCGGATGTTAAGCTATAAACTAGCTTCGTACCAGCCATGATTTAACAGCATTTAAAAGTCGGAACACTAAGTTTTCAGAGAATCTAAAAAGGAACTTCTTAGAGGAAACTGTTACATTATGGATCCTCGACCTTGATTTGAACCAAAGGAGCTTAAAAAAATAATAAATAAATAAATAAATAAAATACAATATATAAGTAAAAAAAACGAAGGTAACGCCAACACGTGATTACTTCTTGTCATTTTGAATATGTACTAGAATGAATACACTAACAATAGAATGATTATAAACTAAATTTCCTAAAGTATAAATATCATTTAAGAAAGAAAACTTCGTTTTACTGGACAATGATATGGATGTAAGGAGTATCACTGTCATTGGACACGTCGACGTGGTTGTAATCGCATTTGTTGCACGCCAATGTATGCATCGATCTGTGCACATATGACAAATGTCACAGCATAAAATTCTTTCATCATATAAAGCAAAGAAGTATAGCTGGGCCAAGGGAAACCAAGCAAGACTGATCTGAAGAGGATGATGATGATGATGATGATGATGATCCTGATCCTCATTATCATCATCATGACGATGCTCATGTGGATTATCATGATTTATACACATATTCCGTTCTTCATGAACATAGTACGAGGTTTTATCCCGGTCAAAACCACATGTAGCTTGCATGTCAATGGTTAATGGTTTATACGTATTAAGTATGTTTCATAGACGGCTATTCTAACGGAATAATCTATCAATGGCACAAACCAAGGTTTTATATATATATATATATATATATAT
>NC_068987.1:92319273-92320957 GCF_001194135.2 Octopus bimaculoides
TATATACAAACAGACATATCCAGTATAAAACTACGGAATTACTTTTTTTTTTACGAAAAAAATCCACTATGTATTATGTAGAACCAGTTTCAGAAAACTCCTCATTTAAGCCAATGAATAGAATTGTGTTTTATTATAAAGAATCACGAATTCATTGTCGGTTCAATAAATAGAATTTTGAATCGAAATTTGACATCACCATTACTTTTTATCAGCATTCATCATATTACTTCGAAAATATACATACATAGACAGACAGGTAGACAGACATAAATACATATATGTACGTGTGTGTGTGTATGTGTGTGTTTGTATGCATGAGAATATCGGTCAGTATCTCTACCTTTTAATAATTATATGTCTTATAGTTTTATAAATACATATGTGTATATATGTGTCTGCCTGTGTATGTATGTCTGTCTATATATGCACAGCTATATGTTTGTGTGTGATTAAATATATCTGCGACCACACGCACACGCCCGCACACACACACACACACACACACACACACACACACACACACACACACACACACACACACGTATACATGCTTCTGTCTGTCTCTCGGTGTACTTTTACATACTCATACTTTGAAGAGTAATCTAAAAGACGAAACTAGAAGATATTTACAATTTCGATAGTCAATATTGATTGGCCGACGCTACCGCTTTTGCTGCTGCTGCTGCTGCTGCAACTGCTACTACTACTACTACTACTACTACTACTACTACTACTACTACTACTACTACTACTACTACTACTGCTGCTGTTGCTACTACTACTGCTACGTAAGTAGCTGAATAGTTCTATGGAATTTATTTAGAAACTCATATTTAGTGACGAGAGTGGTATTCAATAAATATATTGATTACATACAATTGTTTTGTCCACTAAAATACATCTATATTTAGTAGGTTATTTAAATTAAATTATAATCGTATGGATATTCACAAAAACATTTCTTCTTTAATCAATTTTTTTGTGTGTATATGTGTTTGAATATGATTGTGTGGGGTGAATGCAGGTATCCGTGTATCTGAACATGTTTCCAGAGAAATGTATGTAATTTTTAGGTTATATGTCTGTGACATTATACACTGCGCCATTTTCTATAAAAGTAATAACCATATTAAGTCATATGGTTGTGTACAATTTTGAATTAATATATGATGCATATATAACATATCTAGGTTTCTAAATATCACTTTTCACACATATATCTGTGTGTATGCATTAGAATGAATATTTATATATTTGTGTTTATGTAGGTATGAATATCTGAATGTATATATGTATATATGTATATGTATCTCTCCACCCTCTCTCTCTTTGTATATATATATGTCAGGTCGCTCTTATAAGTATTCCTGAGCGCTACTGGTAACCTGTAATCCAGTACAACCTGTCTCATGGTCGGGTCGTCGGCGACTAAACTGGCAACCCCACCAAGCTCACTTGGTGAGGAGGATGATTGTTGGCATCCTGCGGGATGAAAAATAAGACTCGTCGAAAGGATGTAAGAACTACTGTGTAGTAACGTCCACCCAACAATGTTTGTTTCTGTGTGTGTTTAAATTGTGTGTGCGCGTGTTGTTGTGCTGTGCTGCGTGTGTGTATATTTTTATATATATATATATATATAATTTATAAACATAATTAAGGGATGTGCAAACATTTGCTT
>NC_068987.1:92323476-92324453 GCF_001194135.2 Octopus bimaculoides
CTGCATGTACATATTTTGGACTCACAGTAAGTCTGAGAAAAACCAAGGTAATGTTTACCCCCACACCTGGACAAATATATACTGAACCAAACATCTTTGTGAACGGAACAAGATTAGAAGTCATTGACACCTTTGTTTACCTTGGAACCACACTGTCAAGGGATGGTGGTTTTGATGCAGAAATATACTATCGAATAGCGAAGGGAAGTGCTGCATTTGGAAAGCTTGAAAAGCGAGTATGGGCTGATAGAGATATCTCCCTGCAGACACAAATCAGCATCTACAAAGCGTGTGTATTGACTGAACTTCTTTATTCAGACGAAACATGGACCACTTACAAACGTCATGTAAAGATGCTAGAATGTTTCATCAAAAGTGTCTAAGACGCATCCTAGGAGTAAAATGGAAGAGTTTCGTAGCAGATACAGAGGTCCTGCGCAGGGCGCACTGTAGCTCAATTGAAAAACATATTATCCTGGCCCAAATGAGATGGACTGGGCATGTAATTAGAATGAAGGATGATCGTTTGCCGAAGCGCTTATTTTATGGTGAGCTCAGCTCTGGTGAGCGACCGCGGCAGAAACCGAGAAAGAGGTATAAAGATTGCATTAAACAGAACCTAAAAAAACTAGATATGTATGAAAGTGATTGGGAAGGAGATGTTCTGGATCGAAGCAAGTGGAGAGCTGTAGTCAGGACAAGCTGTGATGTCTGGGAGGAAAAGATGTTTCAGGAACTTGAGCTTAAGCGGGCCTGTCGAAAGGGAAAAATTGTAAACAGTGGAGAGTATAGGATATGTATTGTGTGCGATCGCGTTCTTCTGTCAAAAACAGGATATGTGAATCACATGAACACACATGAGGGTAGAAATTCCAGACACCCTAAATACCAACCGCCTTCTGCGACCTGTGGCATATGTCACTAGGTTTGTAAAACAATATCCGGACTTAAGAGACATATGCTGGTTCACAGAAGCG
>NC_068987.1:92324561-92327492 GCF_001194135.2 Octopus bimaculoides
GAGGCCTGAGCATTTGTCATCTGTGCTGTAGACCTTGTCGCTCAGCAGCCTGACTTCAAAGTCACTTGAGGGCTCACCAACGGAGTGATTGTACTGCGTGATGATATGTGTGGATTGTTGATGGGATGGCTATCGTCTGTCAAGATGGAGCAGTCGTCATATATATATATATATATATGTGTGTGTGTGTGTGTGTGTGTGTGTGTGTGTGTGTGTGTGTGTGTGTATGTGTGTGTGTGTGTGTATTTGCTATATGGAGTAGAATCCGTTTGTGTTAGATTAAAATATTCATCATGCACTACACATAAAGTCAATACTACGTTGAAAGTCAACTTAATTCAGTTTTCATCCAGAGATAACATCTCTTGTGGACGTTATTTCTTTAAAAACATCATATATATTGGAATGAGACAAAACCCATCATCCTAGCATCAGCTAACAAAAAGGTCAGTTGCTTTTCCCTGTATCTGGGTCTTATCAATAACTGCCCGTGTCGTGCTTAGAAGTGATTAGTCGGAGGTGAGCTATTTCATCTAGTCATATAACTGGTCATGCATACACAGTATTGGTGAGACCCATCTAAACTGAAATGCTTCTGGCCTACTTACTTGCGACTACTGTTTCTGAAGTTTTTTGGTATGACTATCCTCTTTGAGTGTAACATTATTGAACGTCTTAGCGACAATATCATGTGACATGGGAAAATATTGTCTTGCGGACACATTTCGGTAGCTATAATCGCCTCTTTCTATTATGATGCGGATATTTAGAAGCACCTGTATCGCTTTTATTGATCCGGTATTTAATGCCTATCTCGTATTCTGAGATTGCGAATGAATAGAATTCTACATAAAATGAAATGAACCAGCTAGAGGTGCACGAAAGGATAGTATCCTTATGTATGTTATTGACACTCTCAAGTTTGCAAATTATGAGCCTATGCGCAACTACTTTCTACTGCATGGTAGGTATTTCTCACACTCTTGTTCATATATAGCAGCTGTAACTTGCTCAAGAATTTTTCACGTAATCTTACAATGTTATTTTCACTATACATTCGGTCTACTCGTTTCTCTTTTTACCTTTCAATATATGTTGTCTCAGTGACACAATGTGGTACTTAAAATCCATCTGGACTGATTTCTGCCGACGATAGCACTGAGAACGTCATTACAAACACACGAATTTAATGGTAACGATATATATTTTTCTTTGGCACATTGTATCGTAAGTGAAGGCTTCTTTGTGATAGACATCTTATGAAAAAAACGGAGATGTAAAATATTAGGTTTTCATCAATGATTATGTGGAAGGAATGGTTAAAAATGCTTAAAACCCTTGAGTGTTTTTGATCCACTAAGAAAGCGGCAGCACGTAAAGTGCTGCATTTTAAAATGTTTTTTATCTTTAATGGTATGATTTGATTTCTATTCATAACTTCTCCATGAATATCTTTGTCCTACATTTCTATCGTTGGTTAATCATAATATAACAGTTTAAACTGTAAAAGAATTGAACAAAATTTCTGTCTGCGATCATGAAATTCCTTTACGTATTGTGACATCTGGATGAGTTTAAACATCACTATCAATTCATAAATGAGTATTTTTATCAATAGGTCATATTAAATAATCATATTAGTCTACATCGCAGAGGATGAGTTTGGTTTATGTGCAAACTGAAAATTATAAAATTTTCGCATTCTCTCAATTTCATCAATTCAGGTCACATAACTATAAATCAGAAAGATGAAAGAAAGTTGATCACATGAGATGAAATTTGGATGTAAAGAGTGATTATATTAGGATGATAGTTATCCTATATCAAAATCTCGTTACATTGCTGAAATCATCAAATGTTTCCGTAAATCTTATATTTGTAGATTATTTCAAAAATTGATTAAATTCATGCGAAAGTACAAACACCTTGAAAAACTATCGTGCGTGAATAGAAGAAATTATGCTAAATACATTTAACGTTTTATTCATTTACGATAGCATTCCATATCTAAGCACATGATATGTTTTTACAAAAATAATTCATGTTGGCAATTATCAGACAGAGGGAAAATAAATAAAGCTATTTAGTTAAATCCATTAGTTTTATCAATCGTCTTCCTTTCTGAAATATTAGTAAAGCCGTTATCATATATTAGGTATTTAAAATTTGGAACACTTTGGATATATCAATTGAGACTATCTTCATTATATCAGCTTACAATTTTAGGAATGAAAAAGGCAGTGGAAATTTTGTTCACACACACACACGCACACACACACACACACACACACACACACACACACACACACACACACAAGCACGCACGCACGCACGCACAAACATATAAACTATTTACTATTGTTAAATAAAGTATTGAAAGACAATAAACGATTTACTGATTGTGGGATTCTGTGCATAAAATAAGCTTATCATTTCTTTAAAATATTGATATCAATGAGACACAAAGTTTCACAACTAAATTCTCATTTAGCTCTGCTGAATTTGTGTAAACTGGTTAACCAAATATAAGCGAAACTGACGACGCAGTCAAATCGATGCAATCCCTATAACCTATCTATCTATCTATCTATCTATCTATCTATGTTAATCCGTGTTAATGGATTTAGGTCTGGCTGGCTTATTTAGGACATACAGTCGTATAATGTATAAAGTAAAACTAAATAATTACATTACGTACGTTTCAGTTTATTGCGCAGTAGAATAAAACGTAATTACTTCTCTGCAAAATCTACCTCAGTTACAACACAAGAAAATATGTGCAAATCGATGTAATTCACTCTCTATATACGTCCAGGAATGTTTAAGTCTCCTATTACTATTCTATAAGTGTGTGAGTGTGAGTTTGTAAATATGTATGTGTGCATATATCTCTCTATCTGTGTATATATATATATATATATATATATATAT
>NC_068987.1:92327690-92330542 GCF_001194135.2 Octopus bimaculoides
TATATAGGCGTAGGAGTGGCTGTGTGGTAAGTAGCTTGCTTACCAATCACATGGTCCTGGGTTCAGGCCCACTAAGTGGAATCTTGGGCAAGTGTCTTCTACTATAGCCTCGGGCCGACCAAAGCCTTGTGAGTGGATTTGGTAGACGGAAACTGAAAGAAACTGCAATCGATCTTAGCAAAATTAGAATTCGGAACGTAAAGACGGATGAAATATCGCTAAGCATTTTACACGGTATGCTAAACATGCTACCAGTTTACCGTCTTGAAAGTGTACAACGACAACAACAACAACAACAACAACAACAACAACAGCTACTACTACTACTACTACAACTACTACTACTACTGCTGCTGCTACTAACAATAATAATATTAATAATAATAATAATAAGGATAATAATAATAATAATAATAATAATAATAATAATAATAATAAATGCCCGGATGTAGTACCAGGCAGTGGCTCTCATGGCTTCTGATCTTAACTAATTTGAAGTGTTATGTACATTGTTTTGTCTTGGTATAAAAAAAATGAGCTACAGCAAATATTCTCCTTAATACCACAGATTTGCTTGTCAGTTGTTTGACCTTAACCAGTTGAGCATGTCGCATGGTGGCTGACGATATGTGCATCTCTGATTATGAGCAGAAGTAGTGGGGGAACATGATAGCCATGTGTTGAAAGGAATTCTTTGGGGTTTGAATAATTAACGTTTGGAAACATGGGTGTTTTGCTCAACATCTTTAAACAAACCTTATTCAGGGACCTTTTGAGCGGGATGGGTTACTCGACCTGAAGAAAATTCTAACTGGGCTCCCACCTGCAAAGTCATGTGCTGTTTATCACGCGCACATATGGTTGTGATGCATGTGCTTGGTGTACCCTTATCAGACGAGTAGTCATGATGGGTATAATGGGCTTCGTATATTTTACCCCAGTGTCACTTTGATGGCATGCACCCCTCTCTCAATCAATAATAATAATAATAATGATAATAATAATAATAATAATAATAATAATAATAATAACAATAATAATAATAATAATAATAGACTTGACAAAGCAAAAAAAGTGGTACGAACATAAACCCGAAGGATTCATCAAAAATGATAATGCAAAGAGCTTATGGGATTTTATGATTCAGTGTGAGCATGAGATAGAGAATAAGAAACTAGACATAGTCTTAGTTGAGAAAGAAAACAAATTATACTGGATCATAGATATAGCATGCCCAGCTGACAACAAGGTATGCGAAAAGGAAGAAAGAAAAGTTGAGTGATATGACAGGTTTGCTTGGGAGGTTAAGCAGTTGTGGTCGAGGAAAAAAATGGTGGTCGTACCAATAATTGTCGGAGCCCTAGGAGCAGTGAGTAAAAATTTTGAGAAATACATAGAACAAATAAGGGCTGCAATAATGGTGGAGCACTTGCAGAAATTAACACAGCTTGGAACCGCTGGAATACTCCAGAAGGTGCTCGAAAATAAGGGGTGTTATCTTAGTTCATTGGTAGTGAACAGCTGACACCGCAGTACATCTCCAGCGTTAGAAGCTGTACAAAGACAATAACGTGACCCGCGCTTGAAATTCCATTTAGGCCAATTTCTTTCATACGTACCGAAGTACTGCTTCTCAAACGAATACATTGCACTTAAAAGCAGTCCCCTTCTTCGATTTTTAAACCTTACATTTACTTTTGTTTCCATCATACTTTTCCTTCCATCTATTTGTCTGTTCATTACTTTATTTTATGTTACATTTTGTACCACACGGTTTATTTACTTAAATACTACGGGTTGGTCAACCAATATTTTAAGAAAGCAAATCTTTTTCATGAAGAAAATATTTATTATAAATATTTATTATTTTATCTCTTCTTTTTTATTATAGTATTTCATTATTCTAATGTATTTATTTATTATACTCTTTCTTTGAATGAGTATTAATCTACGTTCATTGAATCCTTAAATCAATACGTATGTATATAGTATTCTGCGGATATATAACGAAGCTACTTATTATTTGTAGCAGAATTAAACCACCATGAGAGGTTTTGAAAGTGGTCCATTAGTTATGTAACAGCACAGTTATATAAATGTGTGTGTGTGCGACAGAGTGTGAGAGAGAGAGAGTGTGTGTTTGTGCATGTATGTGTGTGTGTGATGGATGACATTACATCGACTATGTAGCTAACAAGGATACGAAAGTATATATATATATATATATATATATATATATATATATATATATATATATATATATATATATATGTATGTATGTATATGTGTGTCCCTCCGAACTGGATATTTAGTCAGAATCTCCTTTCTCTCTCTGGTTCTCTATCTCTCCTTATTCAATATAACTTGGTCATTCGTAGAAATAAACATACATGTCCACACACAGGATATAGAGGTGAACTTGACGTTGATAAACTAAATTTCGGCGTAAGGATTTATGTTCAGCCTTCATCACTTTGATTGTGTGTCAATAAATCAATTTATCTAGCTGGTCGGCTGTCTGTTTGGCTGCATATCTGCCTGACTGCCTGACTCTGTGTCTGTCCGTCTCTCTCTTTATCTTTCACTCATTATCTATCTATCTATCTATCTATCTATCTATCTATCTATCTATCTATCTATCTCTGTCTATGTTTCACAGTTCCTTCTAGTAAAGTATATAAAATATTTTCTCGATATATTCTCAGAAATTCTACGAAGCTCAACGAATATTGAGGACATGTATAGTCAACCATGTTGTAAATAGAATATACACTTCTAAAATAATTAAATACGATTCACACACTCACACACATATATAACACACATATATATATTTATCTCTGTATATATAT
>NC_068987.1:92331113-92340924 GCF_001194135.2 Octopus bimaculoides
TTTATATATATATATATATATATATATATATATATATATACAATTACATATGTCTGTGTGCGTTTGTGCATTCACATATGTGTATATGTGGGGTTTGTATAAAACTACATAGGCAAGTGGTGGGAGATTTATTACCAAAAAACTCTTATAAACAATTCAGACACAACCTACACGTTGTTACTCACAGGCAGAACTACTTAAATATATAAGTGGCATTTTAAACGAAAATCGTCTTAACTACTAAGCGATCTGTTATCATAGTAGGGTCTTAATAGTACCTTCTTTTTTTTTTAGTTTTCATTGACATTTTATACAAACTGAAATTGTACAAATCTGGATTGTCTTTCTTAATCAATCAATTAGTGACATCTAGTGATAAATGTAAAGTCATTTTTTATGTGAAATCTTGTTTCTTGAAATCCTAACGAGAGTTATATTCGATTTAAAGCGATAATTAGTTTCGTCCTTATATATTTGATTCCGGTAAATAATCAGGCACTGGGAATAGATAGGAAAGAAACAAATTCAATAAAAATACTAGATAGAAATAAATAACTAAATATATATATGAGTAAATAATGAAACTTCATTAAATGTAATCGATTATCCTGATAGACAGAGCTCTTAAAATTGATAGCGTGACGTTATCTGATCTGTTACGATTGGACTATGCGATATAGTTGCCATGTATATGTTCGAGTGGTTTTGGTAGTGTTTGAGCGGATTCCAAATAAAGCTCTTTACAGAAACACATTTAGAAACAACTTGATGTAAAGACTTCATTTTCGAAATTACCTATTTTTACTGTTTTATTATTTATTATTTTATCCATTTTTAATTATCAGGTCTTGTTAGTCCACAATACGCCATTTCGATACAACGTATTGACTCTAAGTCTCCTAAATCACGACCACGCTTGTCACAAAAAGATTGGGTGAACAACAGTGAGAGAAGAAATGAAGAAGCGAGAAAGATAAAATTATATGTTTTATATAAAATATATAAAATATTCGAAACGCTATACTTCCTATATTTTCATATGCGTTTCTTCACAAATTTACAAAATCTAATCTATAGCAAAATGTAATTATGTTCTGCTTAGAACAGTATGGTCTATTTCTTTGCTGTTCAAATGGATGATATTCAAATTGCAGTTTGTAAGAAGAAACGTATTCTGGGTTTTACTAGGCATAAAACTTCTGAGTGTATATGTCCTTCTCTGTGTGTGTATGGGAGACGGGTTAAGCGTGTGCCCAAATGACAGCATCATTCTTAATTCATATTCCACTCTCTATCATTGAGTGCATCGGAAAGGTGAAGGGTCATTGGAAACCAGATTAATGGTGTTAGCCTATTAGACGGATTAACGAAACGATTGAAGCTTAATTCGTATTCAGACAGAAAATGTGGTCTCTTAACAAAAGAGAATAAACGCTAATAAACAATACTTACACACACATACAATACAAATATACACATATCCACTCAAACACAGATATATATATGAGGAAGGAATGAAAGAATTAATTCCATATATAGAACAACCATGTAGTACTCAAAATATGAATAATATGAATATTATTGGCATCGATAGAAGACACAAATTTCAGGTAATCGATAAACAAATTTCCTTTACAACAGCGGAGAACTTAAGGCAACTCGTATAAAACCGTATATATATATATACACAAACAAACGTATGTATATCTACACGTATATATGGTATATATAAGTGTGTGGGTATGTATTTAAGTGTAATGTGCGCCAGTATTTATACATATATATATACACACCTGTACCTAAGTTCTCTCGTACGCCGCTTGAACGGCTTCACTTGACACAATTTAGGTCAGGTCAATTTTATCACCAAGAAATCTCGTTTCTTTAGTATATCTTTGCTGTTTAACTTTTCTGTATCTTCCTTCCATTTTCATTTCATGATATTTCTGAGATTGTGAAGTAGATAACGCGCTGAATTAGCACTGAAGTAATATTTTTTATATTAAAAAAGACGTTTTATGTCAAATGAAAATCTAACAAGGAAGTCAAAAATTAAAATATAAAATCAATTTGAAAACGGATTGATTTCAGATTGAAACTGCACAAAACAGTATAATATATATGTAGCACCAGCCAAAAAAAAAAAAAAAAAAAAAAACACAAACGGGGAAAAACAGAGCCTCTCTAACACTAAGATCTTGAATAAGTTTTAAACACACATCATTCATTCGGAGTTCCAAAAAGGAAGAATTTGAAATGTTCTCGTTTTTTTTAGACGTAAGATAAAACCTTAATTATTGCGCTGATAGAAAACATTAGGAAGTTTCTTTTCATTGAAATCGACTTTAAATATCGAATATCTAATCAAACAGTATTTTGATATTCCAGCAATATGGAATGGCATGCACTTTAAATATGTAGTGGATATTTCTTCGTAATACAAAAGAGTATGGCGAAATTGCAAACCAGGACCTGAGAAAGAGGCTCAGCATTACGCCACAAGTGATTAAATTACAATTTTCAGTTCATTAAAACATTTTACACTGATCACACCGTTAATATCAAGAAAGGTACAACGTGTGATCAATTCTAATCTAACGATGAAACATTATTGTTATACTGTAAGGTATTAGATGCCTGCTTGATCAACAGGGGTATCGTAACCGTAGACTAGATAAATTATACAATTGTGGTAGCTGACAAAACTGACACCAAGGAAAGTAGTGCCTAACAAAATACATAGTTTATAAATGTTCTGTGAAAACGCATGTAAAACATATATATAGCTCTCTTGCTATAAAATTTAAATAAAAGATATACAAACATATGTTATCCTTTAAATATGTAAAAGTGTGACATCATTAAGTTTATTTGGACCCTTATAATATCGAATATTTTATACAATGGCCAATAACAGAGAGCAAGTTTTTATTCTGTAACTAATATTTTTTTAATATATATAGATATATACATACATGCATATAGATAGATAAATAGATAGATAGATAGATAGATAGATAGATAGATAGATAGATAGATAGATAGATAGATAGATAGATAAAACGACCTTCTTTCAAATTTCCTTCTACCAAATTCACTCACAAGGCTTTCGTCGGCCTGGCCTGAGGCTATAATAGAAAACACTTTCCCAAGTTGTCAGGCAGTGCGGCTGAACCCGGGACCATGTGGTTTAGAAGCAAGCTGTGGGTTAAAAAAAAGTTACATATGCAACTACGCTGTATGCATACATACATACATACATCCATAATACATCCATCCAACCATCCATCCATCCATCCATCCATCCAAATATTCATACATACATATATAGACAATGAAAGAAATACATGCATACACACACACATATATATATACATATTTGTGCATCTGTATGTGGATATGTGTGTGTGTGTATGTGTTAATTCAGGACTTCAGTTCTATTAGAGAGATCAGCTGTGTGTGTGTTGGATATATCGCGTATTTAGTCACACCTTCTCAAGGTTTTGAATGTTGACAGCAAATGCACCTAAACATCAGCAGGACACACTCCTTCCCCCCCCCAAAAAAATACGAATGAACAGACTCTGTAGGTAAACCGCAACAAAGCAAGACTGCCGCAAGCCAAATGTTATGGCAGCAATATAAGTACTTGCCATCTTTGTCCGACGCTTCAGGGATGATAATGGAAATTTCTCAGTTGACATAAAATTGTAGGAGTCTTTCAGGACCACTATTTCGTACTAACAGATGAAAAATTACAAAATACTGAGATGTGTGATGCAGTATATATTTTCTTAGTCGCTTTGAAGCGGAATTCACCTTGTTCTGGGATTTTCGCCCCATCCTGTATTATCCTATCAATGATATGCATTTGTATCAGATTGCTGGTCGTTCTGTATGGACTAAAACCTGTAGAGGTATTTAGAGTGAAAATTTTCTTGGCCTCCAATTCATTTTCTCCTCTTCCAAGTGTCTTGCTTACTTTCTAGTGGGTCTAGATCAAATTTTTTGGCAACACCAGCACATGGAGTTTTAGCCTTCTTTTCCTGCTGTTACATATGTTGTTATTCTTGCTCTTGTCATTGTGGTGGTAGTGTTTCTATATCTACGATTATAGTAACTGTGACAATGACCTCTCTCTCTCGTGTTGATGTAATGGGAGGCGGGGTTATCCCACTAGTATCTCCCAGTGTGTTATCCGTATCAATCCTACTTGCACTGCACATACTGTCAGATGCTTTTGTCTTTTATTTGTTGTTGCAGCTGCAGCCGATGCCGTTGCTGCTCTTGCACCTTGTTGCAGCGTCATTTGTGCCTGTTGTTGAGGATGATGTCTGCGAACGACACTTTTCAAACTACCTCCAACTTCTTTCAGTTGTTAACTGATCATAAAATGCAAATGTGTGGGAAGTCTTTGCAAACAGTTTGCTTTGCCGTGAAAAAAAAATTCTGTTTTAAAACTTTGCACGCAGGTCGTCCATTGTAGATCTTTTTTTTATCTCGATAACAATGAAAAATTATAAAATCAACGAAAGCATTACTCCAAAAAGTAAAAGAAGTCACAAATTCAAGGAGCTTTCAAAACAGGATCAGCCTTATCGAAGAACAGCAGCAACAACAGAGCAATAATAATAATAATAATGATAATAATCATTATTATTATTATTATTATTATTATTATTATTATTATAGTAATACTAATGAGATAGAGAATAGAAAGCAAACTACATTGGATCATAGATATAGCATGCCCAGCTGACACGGTGTGAGATAAGGAAGAAAAAAAACTCGATAGATATGACAGGTTAGCTTGGGAGGTTAAGCAGTTGTGGTCAATGAAAAAGGTAGCAGTAGTACCAATAATTGTCGGAGCCCTAGGAACAGTGAGTAAAAATCTTGAGAAACACATGGAACAAACAGGAGCTGCAATAATGGTGGAGCACTTGCAGAAATTAACACTGCTTGGAACCGCTCGAACACCCCAGAAGGTGTTTGAAATATAAGAGGTGTTACCTTAGTTCACTGGTAGTGAACAGCTGACACCGTAGTACATCTTCAACGTTAGAAGCTGTGTAAAGGCAATGATAATAATAATAATAATAATAATAATAATAATAATAATAATAATAATAATAATAATAATAATAATAATAATAATAATAATAATAATAATAATAATAATAATAACAACAACAACAATAATAATAAATTCTTTTTATTGGCCACAAGATCTAATATAAATCAAAAATATTAAAGGACAATACAGACCGATAAACAAAGTGTTTTGCAAAAAGAAACGGTCCGTGTAAATATTTGCTGACGAAAATAATATAACAAGTAAAAACTCTCAATAGGGGGAAGTGCTTTGAAGGATACTCGTGGAAAAAACCCATTAAAGCCACGGGTGCCTGGTCAACAGTGAGAGAGCCCTTTCTTCCTTTTATACCTTTGTTTACAGGTGTTATCTCAGAATTGGTCCATACATACTTGTCATTTTTCCGACAAATTTCCTAGAAGATAACACTTCCCTCTCTACTCTCACCTTCCTTTTCAAGGGGAAGTTGAAAATGTTGATGAGGCCTTGGTCAAAGAGGAAAGTATCTGACTTTAGCCCTTTGTCTGGCTACAGCTGCCAGACAAATGAACATTGCCTTCCCCTCCCGGTTTAAGGAGGCCGGCGGGGCAATCTTCAATATGTGTTCAGTTGATAACCAGGACTGCCCTCCTCGCGAAAGCAGTTGTTCGTTATAAACCCACAGGTCAGCAATACTCGGGCACTGGTCAAGTGTGTGCAGAACGGTTTCGTCGCTCTGAGCGCATCTCGGGCAGGCCCGGCCGACGGTTCTTCTGTGCCTGTAAAGTTTATCCCGAACAGGCAGCGCCCCTCGCTAGCATAATAGCGATAATAATAATGATAATAATAATAATAATAATAATAATAATAATAATAATAATAATAATAATAATGTGGTCTATGTGATCTCAAATTTTAAAACAAACACATAATTTCCTTATGGTTTCTTAAACATTCACTAGAACAAAACTGTACAAATCCAAATATATGGTACCCTAGGCATAGCACCTACATGAACTTCTAACTTGTTGTCTCTTGAGGTCTCTGGGTGAGACTTGGATCCAACTTGTACTAATGCAAAACAAAAGTCAAATATAAAATAATAATAATAATAATAATAATAATAATAATAATAATAATAATAATAATAATAATAATAATAATAATAATAATAACAGCAACCACAACTACAACAACAACAATAGCAACAACAATATTAATCAATAATAATGGAAGTGTTATGTACAAGTTTTGTATTGGTATAAAAAGATGGGCTACAATATATATGCTGCTCCATACCACATATTTACTTTTCAGTCAATTGACCTTAACCAGTCGAGCATGTCCCTTAGTGGCTGACGATATGTGCATCTCTGATCACGAGCAGGAGTAATGGGAGAGCATCATGGTCATGTGTTGAGAGGAATTCCTTGGGATTTGAATAGTTCATCTCTGGAAACATGGGTGTTTCCTTCATCATCCTTACACAACTCTCATTCAGAGACCTGTTGAGCGGGATGAGCTACTAAACCTGAAGAAAAATTGTAACTGGGTCCCACCTGCAAGGTTATGCGCTGTTTATCTTGATATAAGGTCATTATGTTGCACATACACTGTTGTGATGAATGCACCTGGTGTACCTTTCTCAGACGGGTAGTCATTATGGGTATACTGGACTTCGTATATTTTTACCCGATTATCACTTTGATGTTCCCGATGGTATGAAGTGCAAATTCGACCATGGCGGAATTTGAACCTAGTGCTTCAGGAGCCAGAAGAAACGCTGTAAATCATTTTGATGTCGCACTAACGACTCTGCCAGCTCGCCTCTCTAAAAAATAACTGTACTTAGCTTTTGGACCAGTGTGCAGAATAAACATTTATTTTTCTGCTGGTGATTTCCTTTTATTTTGTTTAAAGAACCCCTATTTTTGAGAGGACTTACCCAAATTTATTTCCATGTAGAGAGAGGAAAAACGAAGGAGAGTCATGTGACGACGAAGAGAGAGGGTGAAAGCGATTCACCTTTTGTTGCTACTGGAAAGACGACTAACACCACCACCATCAACAAACAGTAACAACCTTCCCACCGCTGCCACCACCGCCACCATAGCCACGACCATTACGAACAAGAGCAGCAGCAACAACAACAACAACGATATTAGCTGCAAGCTTTCGATGGAGGGAGAATGAGCAGTATAGCTGCAATGTAGATACTTTCCTTCACGTTATGAAATAGCTTGGTTACTTCTTTCGCCGCCGTGGACATAGCCACCAACGGTGGCTTCGCTTTGGCTTCGACAAACCCTACCAACAACAGAAATAGCAACAACAACAACAACCACAACTGTGTGGCATGAGCAACTAAATTACAGGAGCAAATATCCTTGGAAGGAAAGCATACATATGTGAGAAGAGGAAAACTTCTCAATCGAGGGAAGCGAAAACCAAGCTTGCTATCTCTTGAAATTTGATTGAAAAGACTGTCAGAAAGATCATCGTTTACAGATGTGTGTCAATAGAGATCAGAAACATTTTCAATACACTACACATCTAAGTAGAGAAAAGCATGAAGGTCCATATGGACTGATATTGATTTCCTCTCTTGAGGAATACTATATGTTTCTATGGAAGTGAGGTTCCTCACAGAGGCACTGGCCCGAAACATTCAATGGTCCAGTGTAAACACGAGGATCTTTCTTTTCACATACCTTGGGCAGCAGGTGGTAAAGATTAAAATTTCAAATGTGCCACCAGAATTAGATATTTGGTGGTTGGTCGCGTGTGTAGTTGTCAAAAGCACGAATTCGCTTTAAGACATACTCTAATACCTTAAGGAAAACTTGAGTTGGAGATTTTGATCCAAGTAAAATAGCAATCTCTGGATAAGGTCCTCGATCTCATTGAGCTGCCAAACGGAGCACAACTCCAAGTGCTGATGGAAGGTAGATGCAACATGGCAACAGAACAATGATCAGGTCTTTGACGGATCGATACGGACGCGTGCTACTCGGTTTCGAGTAGATGTGTGTGGCTTTCCAACAACCTTCGCGCGGCTGTTGGGAAGGGTGATGAGTCGACGACGGTAACACAATTTAGTTCGCCCCTCGATGGCCTGCAGAAGCTCTCAGTGAAAGACGTCTGTTTCTGTGAAACGGCTGCTGAAATACGGGGCGCAATGAGTGATTGCACAAGTCGCAAATCGTTTGGTTTGGATGGTCTTCCCTATGAATTAATTGAGATCATGCAAGATTTGTTTGGCAGCCTCTTCCTAGACATCTACCGTAAGTGGAAGCAGAACGAAAGAATTCCTATGTAGCTGTGGTGTGGCAACGCAGCTGGGTGGGTAAGGACACCGACAATGGGGACAAGCTTGGGAATCTTCCGTCCATAACTTTGCTTAACACAGAATTTAAGATTTTGGCCAAGGTCTTAGAGAAAATCTTGGCTCTTGCTGTCAGTAGTCTGGTGGGGAAAGCGAAAACGGGCGCAATCCCGAACAGGTCTATGCACGACAACTTTCACCTTATTCGATGTATCGTAGTGGTGCATATATCGTCACCCACTAAGGGACATGCTCGACTGGTTAAGGTCAAGTAACTGACAAGCAAATCTGTGGTATTAAACAGAATAATTGCTGTAGCCCATCTTTTATGTCCAGACAAAACAATGTACATGATAACACTTCCAAACCGTTAAGATCAGAAACCATGAGAGATATATTATGATAATTATTATTTGCACCACATGCCACAGATACGTACATTATAAGGCCAGTTTATAATTTGTGTGTGGATTTACATAAAATATACTTTTGTGGAGGAGAAACGAAGCTGTGTGGGAAATGAGATAAAAGTGCATGTTGTATACATAGAGTATACCAAGCATGTGAATATATATATGATATTAATCCTTCTGGTATGAAATAACTTCATGGAACCCTACAGATACTCAAGATGTTGCATCGTGTACGAGATAACATCGGTTGTGATTTATATGAAGTAAAGAAGCAAAAGACAGCAATGAATTTTTTAAAAACGCCCACGTATAAATATGTAATTATAATGAAATGCACTCACAAAGCTAGAATATTTGGTTTAGTGTATAATGGAAAAAATAAAACAAAGAAATTCTGCCTTTAGTTGACTGAAATGGGATTAGAAATCAGATCGTTGTGGGGGTGGAAATTAATGCGACGGTCCAAGTGCTTTGCTGATAGCACCAACTAACCTACATTTGGAACGACAATCAATAATGATTTATTTGGTCGGCAAAGTCTACGAATTAATTCGGACGTTGTACTGTCGATTGACACAATATTTTAGTACATTACTGATACTTGGTTTAATGACAATGTTATTGTAACTTAAAAATTATAGGGGCAATCAACGAAACATGAAAAGTTACGGCCATCGTTAAAATAATTACAGCGTAACCTATCTTTCTTT
The DNA here is from genome assembly GCF_001194135.2 of Octopus bimaculoides. Taxonomy (NCBI): domain Eukaryota; kingdom Metazoa; phylum Mollusca; class Cephalopoda; order Octopoda; family Octopodidae; genus Octopus; species Octopus bimaculoides. Next base: position 92,340,636 of record NC_068987.1, read on the forward strand.
ACACAGCAGTAATCACAATAGTAATTCAGTTAGTATCATAATCATCATTATTATTGTATCCAATTAAGGCGGCGAACTGGCAGAAACGTTAGCACACCGGGCGAAATGCTTTGCGGTATTTCGTCTGCGGCTACGTTCTGGGTCCAAATTCTGCCGTGGTCGACTTTGCTTTTCATCCTTTCTGGGTCGATAAATTAAAATACCAGTTGCTAATCGACTGGCTCCTCCCCACAAAATTTCGGGCCTTGTGCCTAGAGTAGAAAAGATTATTGGATACGATTATCAGCCG
>NC_068987.1:92341426-92343082 GCF_001194135.2 Octopus bimaculoides
GCCCAGTTAGAATTTTCTTCTGGTCGAGGAGCCCATCCCGCTCAAAAGGTCCCGGAATAAGGATTGTTTAAGGATGTTCAGCAAAATACCCATGTTTCCAAAGGTGAATTATCCAAACACCAAAGAATTCCTCTTAACACATGGCTACTTCTGCTCATGATCAGAGATGCATGTATCGTCAACCACTAAGGTGTATGCTTAACTGGTTATGGTGATGCAACTAAAAAGCAGATCTATGGTATTGAGCAGAATATTTGCTGTAGTCCATCTTTTATTCCCAGACCAAACAATGTACATGATAACACTTCCAGTTAGTTACGATCAGAAGCCATGAGAGCCACTGCCTGGTACTGCATCAGAGCTAAATTAACAGAAAAATTAGCTCACCGGGCGAAATTTCAAATTCCGCTGTATTTCATTCTCTCAGGGTCGATAAATTAAGCACCAATTGCGTACTTGGGTCGATCTTATTGACTTTTCCCGTCGCCCAAAATTTCGGGCCGTGTGCCTACAGAAGAAAAGATTATTATTATTATTATCATTATTATCATTATTATTATTATTATTATTATTATTATTATTATTATTATTATTATTATTATTATTATAGACGTTGTACTTATTTTGTTATATTTGTTGTTGTTGCTCTTATGACTGTTTTAAAATTTTAATTGTAGCATGAGAGTTAAAAGATTACGATAGGACGAAATATGCGTCATATCTATCTATCTATCTATCTATCTATCTATCTATCTATCTATCTATCTATCTATCTATTTATTTATCTATCTAGCAGCCTGTCTGTCTGTCTGTCTGTCTGTCTGTCTCTATCTATTTTTCTGTCACTCACTCTCTTATTCTGTCTCTGTCTCTCTCTGAGTATATATATATATATGTGTGTGCGAGTGTGTATGTGTGTGTATGTGTGTATATATATGCATAAGTACATACATGCATATGCATATATGTGTATGTGTATATAAACATATGTATGCACACATAAGAGAATGCAAACATACACATGCATACACACACATATGCTCACACACACGCATACACACCCAGGCTGGCAGGGAAAGAGAAAGAAAGTGACTGAGATTCCGGGCGTGAGTGGAGAGAGAGAAAGAAAAAAGATGATGGAGGGAATAAGAGGGAGGAGACGATAGAATAATATTTAGTGAGATGATGTGTATGTGGGTACATGAGAAAGAGATAGAGAATGAGAGAGTAGTAAAGAGAGAGAAATAGAAAGAGAGAGAGAGAGGGCGGAGAGTGACTGAGAGTGGGAGGGAAAGTGCGCTGAGATAAGTTGCCAACTCCATAACGGAAACAGAATTTGTTCACCATTTTGAAATCCAACATTGTGTGTGATGAGTCACTGTCCCTTGAGATAAAGGGGACAGTTGGGGTGTTGGTTTATTGAACGGACAAACGATGTGTTATGGTTGGCAAGGAGGAGGAAACGTTGGAGAAAGGTAGGTGTGTATAAGGTGAGGCATGAGGTACGTGAAGTGGAAATTTTGTGGTGTGGGCGCGTATTTGTACGTGTGTGTGTTTGTTTGTGTGTGTAGGAGTATACATCATCTTAGCGAGTGTATTTATGCGCATGAAAATGAATATAAGTTTGTGTTATGCCTAAGTGTTAGTGATATATAT
>NC_068987.1:92343495-92344430 GCF_001194135.2 Octopus bimaculoides
TGTATGTATATATATATATATATATATATATATATATAAATATATATATATATACATACACATACACGTACATGCACATATACACACGCGCACGTGCGCGTGCTAGCACATTCTAATAACCATGCACGCATAATACGTGTGTTTGTTCGTGTACACGTGTGCGTGTGAGATGGAAAAAGTGCTGCAGAGGAGTGGCTAGTTATGGTCAGCTGCCAGCAGATCCGGTCGATGTGTGCATGCTACACTGTCAATCTCCACGATACTTCCTGTATATAGGTATATAATATAATATAATGTTATAATATAATATACTATAATATAATATAATGTAATGTAATATAATATAATATCATTATATATGGCTGTGTCGTAAGTAGCTTGCTTACCAACCACATGGATCTGGGTTCAGTCACACTGCGTGGCACCTTGGCCAACTGTCTTCTACTATAACCTCGGGACAACCAAAACCTTTTGAGTGGATTTGATAGACAGATACTGAAAGAAGGCCGTCGTGTCTATCTATTTATCTACCTATATGTGTGTTTGAGTGTGTGTGTGTGTGTGTGTGTGTGGTTGTGTTTCTGTGTTTGGCCTCCACTATCGCTTGACAACCGATGCTGGTGTGTTTACGTCCCCGTAATCTAGCTGTTTGATAAAATATACCGATAAAGCTAGTATTAGGTTTACAAAGTATAAGTCCTGGGGGCGATTTTTTCATCTCAAGGGGGTGCTCCATCATGGCTTCAACACATTATTTACATTTGACGGATATTTGTCCTCATCTTTTTTGTTGTTAACATAACATTTCGGTTGATATACACTTCAGCCTTCATCAGGTGTCTTGCGGAAATTTCGCACCTGGGTTCTCATTCCTAAAGTATTTTTCGATGTTATGAATAATAATAATAATAATAATAATAATAATAATAATAATA
>NC_068987.1:92350349-92352359 GCF_001194135.2 Octopus bimaculoides
ATTTTACGCAGATGTAATTGCATAGCAAGTGAATTGATATGAGATCGTGTGCTGAAAGAAAAGCAATTGCAGCGTGGAAGGTGTTTATAAGCCATTTAAAAAGCACACAAAAACCGTTAGATTCACTTCAACGTTTAAATTTCATTTGTTAAAAATATTTTCGTCGCTTTGAAACTGCGACCACTTCACTGACAGAATTCCATGCTGTATCTTGGAATTTTGTCAGTGAAAACTGTAAAGCCACACTGATTTGTGCAAGATTTTTGTAAGGTAGACACTCATACGAACTGTTCCTGCATTTCTGGTATCCAGTGGCAAGACAAAATCAAGATAATTGAGACGTACAGGTGGTAGGAACTGTCAGTATGTGACATCACCGTCCTACTGCCTGTAGGGGGCTCCACTTTTTTTAGGTGCTGTTTAGTGTTCGCTTCATTTACTTATGCCTAAATAAACATAATTTGTTAGGCAGACTGTTGATCTGCCGCTGCCTAATGTTTTTAAAGCGAGAGAAGACCTTATACTAAGCCGGTCTCACTCTCTATACAACGTAGTTATTTACTCAATGAGTTGTACTCTGCATCACTGGACGCAAAACAACTCACAAGTGTTATACCGCAGTTTCCTTTCTCCTAGATAAATGTCGAGACAAAGGCTAAGGCCCCATCTCACTCCCAGCTATTCCCTGTTCGTTGACTCAACAGAGTTCATCCACTTTTGTAGTGATTTGGTTTTTCGTCCTCATGTAATCCATCGAAATCATACATTCCTTAGAAAGCAGACTTGGTAGGGTTGCCTACAGTCTGACCAGGAGATATGTGCATTTTACCAGTGGTACTACGATTGATATGACTATAAACATACAAGAAACGCACAATCGCATAAATACAATTATTACAGGATTGTTAGGATTGGGGATGAACTGTTATTACGTAAAACAACAAACAGCAACAAACAGCAACAAGAACAAAACAGCTACGACGGCAACGATAGTGACCTCAACGTCAGAAAAAATGCCAATAAATGCGGAGCTATATCAATTGATATCCATTCAGTTTTGACGTGAATAATTTGAAGTTCGTGAGAAATTTGTGTACTTTACTTTACTCTCTGAGTGATCGATAGAGGCTTCGTTGCACGCAGGCAGAGGTACTGTATGTCAGTCTAGATGGATCTGAACATTGTGTGTGTTCGTTAATTTGCTAAGTGCATAACAGAACGTGAAAGCTGAAGGCTGGCCTTAGTCCACACACTAGTAAAAAACATTGCTAATACGGGAATCCAATACAAGAAAAGTAGCGACAACAATAGTAAAGGTTATAACAAAAATTGCACTGTCGAATATAAAGCAAACACAAAAAGCACAACAAAAAAACAATATATCTTATCCAGAATAAAGATAGCACAAATACGACAATGATGGGGATATGGTTGATGGTCAGACTAATATAATAACAAACAAACTAAAAACTTAAAATGAAAAAGCAGAAATTACACATATCAATGTATTATATCTAAATATGTGTTAAATTTCAAATGTAATTTTCTTGCATCGCAAATATATGCAATGTAATGACGCCATAATGTCCGGCTTCAACAGATGTTGGTAATATTAAGTAATTTGGCTTGATTACTTGTGAAACTTGTTGATGTTTGACAATTTCCTGTTTAGGCTTTTGATGACTCATCACTAACAGATTGAGTTGCAGACCAATGGAATTATTCATCAACTATATACGAAATGAGCGAGTAATACGATACTGAAGTGTTGTGAGGCCGACCATTGGGTAGTATGTGATGATCAGTCTGGAGCAAAAGAGGTAGAAGTAACAATGGACGTTCCTATGTAAACACACATAAAACAATAAAACACAACAAAATATGCTACACTGAATCATAGCATATATATATATATATATATATATATATATACATATAAATGCATATATATATATACACACACATTATATATACATACACACACACACACACACACACACACGCGCACAC
>NC_068987.1:92352440-92354531 GCF_001194135.2 Octopus bimaculoides
ATATATATATATATATATATATATATACATATATATGTAGAGAGAGAGAAACACAGAGAGATAGTGAAAGATAAGGAGAGGGAGAGAGGTAGAGGGAGTGATCCAGATAGATATATATAGAGCGATATGGTCAGAGATAGATATTACACAGAGAAAAAAAATCGATAGATAGAAAGATATCGCGGTGAGAGTGCACATCAATTGAAATGGTGCTACACCTACACGATTAGTAAACTGTAAAATGCCGCAGATGTGGATGCAGAAAGATTATAATTCGAAAATTAACTTCTATTTAAAATTACACAGAAATAACTCAAGGAGAATGAGAAGAGAGAATTTTTAAATTCATTAAGTTCTTAATTAACAATGAAGACACCTAATTTGCACCAGTTCTTAGCTCTGTCTTTAATAAAGATTCTAATGACGGTGATTGAGGGAAAGGTTCTTAGCATTCATTTACATTATCAGGGAGTTCGTTTGAGGTTTAACGAATGTCAAGATAACCGCTCTAAAGCAGAAACTATTCGACTTCCTTGGCAGATATAAATATCAGTTCCCTCTTTTATATATTATGAGAAATATGTAAGCAATAAATACGATGTACATATATCCATACATATACAAACATTAGTATATGTGAATACACACACACACACACACACACACGCAAACTATGTGTGTGTGTAGATATAAACATACATGCATACACACAAACACGCATATATGCATAAATTCACATAAAAGATATATTCAAATTTATTGAATGCATTTCTCAATAGAAATAATTTTTTTTACAATTTCTCACATCCCTTTCATACTTCTTATTTCGCTTCCCATCCCATCCCGTCTCTCTCTCTCTCTCTCTCTCTCTCTCTCTCTCTCTCTCTCTCTCTCTCTCTCTCTCACTGCGTCTTTCATGTTATTTCTTCTTACTCTATGACACTCCGATTTCTCTTCATTTTCTCTCTCTCATCAAACTTTACTTTTTCTTCATCTTCCTACACCCTTCACTCTTTCTCCTGATTCAGAGAACGTCTGACCTGTAGCTATCATTTCGGAAGAATAAGTGATTTATTTCGGCAACATACAGAGGAACCTATTCGAAAATTCAGGTATTCCAATTGTATAATATATACATATGCACACAATGTACATACTCATGTATGGTTTCATACAGACGTGCGGGCGCACGCACACACACACATGTATATACGTTATTTGCACAAATTCAATTCAACCATTGCACCCTTTTCTTTAGCTTGCCCGTCTTCAGCTCACCTCCCCCCCCCCACACAATACATATATTCATTACAGGAAAACCCACAGAAACATAAATAACTATGTAAACGAATAAAAAATAAAACGAACTCATCATTCATTCTGCCCCTACTTATTCCTACAACATAAAAACACCTGCTGCACCAATATGCGCTCACTCAAACAATGTCTCCTCTCTTCCGCACACACCACTATAATTTGCACGCCACTATTTTATACACACCTTGCCTATAGCTTTTACCTATTAAACTTCACTCATTCTTGGTCACTTAGAGTTACACGATATTAATTTTTACCATGTCTCGTCACAAAATAATATATATTTCTCCCTCCTTATTCTCATTTCTTTCTTTCTTCTCTCTACAAATCCTCTTCTTTATAGTGAGTTGCCTGAGGAAGACACTGAGCAGGAAACGGTCATAACATTGACATTTTATAACATTTTTATTTTCACGGAAAATTCAAAACCCTTTTATGCTTCTTCTTGTTTTCTCCTCATTAATTCTTGTATTCTCCTCATTAATTTAACGTAATACACGATCATATAGAAGCATGCATACATACATTCATTCATACATACATACATACATACATACATATATACATACGTACATACATACATACACGCGCATGCATGCACACGTACGTACTTACAAGCATACAAATATATACTTTCACACATTTTGTTTTCTCATGAAAAATTGGCATTTTACACTTCGCGAGGCAAACAAAACCTTTTCTTCTGGATTTACTTTAGACAGTGATACCTCCTAAACACGTTCCTACTCTTACTGCTCATACACCCCCCCCCCC
>NC_068987.1:92354550-92369131 GCF_001194135.2 Octopus bimaculoides
GCACACACACACACACACACACACACACACACACAAATACATACGAAATATACATGTACACGCGCACATATCGTTCATATTTTAACATTTTTTGTCTCTTACAGTTTTTATACATCTGACATTCTTATTTCAGCAATCACAGCAACGTCTATACTGATTGCTTCACGAGACGAAGCCCCGCAATTGCGTAATAAATCCTCAGAATAATCTAATATTCTAACATCCATAATACATTCATATACAACACGATTACTTATTATTTCTTTGTAATATAAATCAGTAACAGCTTGCTCAGCAACATCATCCGAAAAATCACATCAAGTTATTAACTAAACAAAACTAGCATCGATGATTTCAACTTCTGGATTCAGTATATTTTTAGATGTTTTGTAATTTTGTTTTTAATGTCAAATCAATGTTTTGTAATGGTGTTTGCTACGTAAATAGCGTTTCACTCAATATGCATGAGTAAATATGTCTAAATTCACGTTTATGAAGATTTGGTAACAGAACAGTACCAATTGCTGATGGAAACGAGATAAAGCCAGCAGAATATTTGCTTGTTGTTATGTACATACATCACCCCCCATATATATATATATATATATATATATATATATATACGCATTCATGAATTCATACATGTATGTATATATATATGTGTATATATATATATATATATATATATATATATATATATATATATATATATATATAAATGGAACAAAAACGCAATAGATGACAATAAAACATTTGGACAGAGAGACAATACAAAGGCAGACAAGAGAAACAACAATTAGAAGGACAGGCAAAAAAAGACGGGTCATTCGTGGTATTCTTTCCTCAGTCAAGTACCAGAAATCACAACCGTTTCAGGCGGTTATTACACTTAAGATGGTTCGATCCGATTGCCCTCCAAAAATCTAAGCTAAGAGTATTAGATCCTTTGTAAGGAAGCTAGCGAATATGTACGGCAACGAAGACAAAGAACATGATCCACAAAAAGACAAAACCAAAAACGAAAAACATGGTACATAATTACGAGTACAAATGACAAGAAAAGAACAACAGGTGTCTTCCAACTGAGAACGTATCCAATTGAGTTGGCTTGTATGAAGTGAAAGCCTAAAGGGAAGAACATAGGAGATGGATATAGGAGGTGTTGGCGGTCGACAGTCAGGCAAAGAAAGAAAGATCTTGGCTGGCCGGACACCGTCCACGTGGAAAGAGGAGAGATGGGAAAGGGGCAGCGGGATTGAAGTATTAGAAAAAAAATCAGAGACAAAGAGAAAGTTACAGGGGAGATAAATGAGTGAGAAATAGTGGGAGTAAAAGAGGGGGGCAAGAAATGAGACAGAAAGAAGGGAAACGAGAAAAAGAAAATAGAAAGAGAATAAGAGGTGGACTAAAAGATAGAGTAAAAACAAAGATATATACATAAAAATAAATGATTTGAGGGGGAATCAAGAAGTATAGAGATCATTATAATGAGTCAATATAGAAAGTCATACTGATTTCGTCATCGCTGTTCACTGACTATGAATCAACATCGATTTCCAAGCGGTGTTGGGCCTAATAGTACCTGAGTGAAAAGAATGCATGCAAGGAAGGTAAGCTGTTCTGAAAGTGTTGCAATTAGGTTAATATGATTAATAAAGTATGAACGGTATATGGGATGTATGAGGATTAGTAGGATTATTAGTATTAGTAAGGTTATTAGTGTCACGTATTAAGTTGTGTGTTCATGTTAAGTAGTTGTTGATATTTATTAATGAAAGTTGCCTCTATTTAGTCTTTGCTGCACTGAGATGTTCTGGGAACGTTGATAAAAAGAAAATAATTAGAAAGTTTGGCTTAAGGTTCCGAGCTTATCTATGTGGTCACTGTCTATATTGTGGGAAGCGGATTTGCTGTTTGTGAAACATTGTCCTTCTTCTGAGGGTCATCCGTGTTTGGCTTATATAGTGGTTTCCGAAACCTAAGCAGGAAATAAAATAGATTAGGTATTCGGAAGCACAAGTGAATTTTAACTTTATCTTAAGCATTTCATCTTGTTTGAGGTGAGATTCGGTACCCTCCAAAAGGCAGGGGAATATGCCACAGTTATATATATCTATATATACTATGCACTTCTTTGCTTACGGCTCTGAGAGTTCCAGTTGATCCGACCAATAGAAGAGCCTGATCGTGAAGTTAACGTTCAAATGGGTGAACACTTGACATACATGCGTACCCTTAACGTAGTTTTCAGGGAGAATCAACCTGACACAGAATGTGAAAAGGCTGGTCCCTTTGTATTACATGTACAGCTCATTTGAGTGGAGTGGGGCAACGTGAACTAAAATAACATGCTGGAGGAAACAATGCACCAACGTGAATCGACTTTACGATCATGAGCCGAGTAGCCTAACTATTAATTTATGCGCATTTCTTTGTCTGTCTGTCTGTGTTTCTATCTCTATGTCTGTCTGCCTGTCTGTCTGTCTGTTTCTCACTATATATATGTGTGTGTGTATGTGTTTGTGTGTGTGTATTTGTTTGTATGTGTGCGAGCGCATCCATGTCCGTGTGTCCATGCGTGTGTTTGTGTTTGTGTGTATTTGCATGTGTGTGTGTATGTTTGTGTGTGTGTGTGTGTATACGCGCGCACGCGCATGTGTAATGTATTATATATGTATGTGTTCGTATATGTGTGCGGTTATGTGATCACTTTGTTTTATTTTTTAAATGCTTGTCATCTAGAGAAAGTTGTCTGTTGTTTCTACATCTACTTCGAAATGTCTATCAGGCGTATCTTTATAAAAAATGTATAAAACCGAACTATGTTCGTGAAAATAAATCTGAGATGCATGTTTATGTTTAGGGAACATTTCTCTTCAACCTTTGACCCCTACACGCGCTACTCAATTGAAGGCATTCCGGATTTTTGTCGTAAATCAATAAATTTACGAAGGGAAACGCTGCAATAATAAAAGACAGATAATGGCAATGAATAAAGAATGAGAATTAAAGAGGTTCAAATCCGAAGTGACACCAACGTCTCAAACCATAGATTTTGAATTTTTGTTTCCTTCTTTTGTCTTTGTAAATCGGATCAGTCGCGAATATGACAATACTTGAATTTTAATTTGAGTAACAAGGAATATGGAAATATACATTTCGGCAGATGGCTCTGTTCTGAATGACAATGAATAAATACACAAATACAACAGAAAAATATTGAATCCCTATTCTGCACAAAGGTCAACAAATAGGGATAAGGAATATTTTCAGAAATAAATAAAAAGGATCGAAACAATATCATAAAATATTCAAATTCTTTTTAAGTAACAATGATTTATTTTTTTGTGAGGCAGCAGAAGGCCCATGTTTTGAAAGAAAATGGAAATGTAGCAAGTTATTTGATCCCTTCAGAGAAATTTTCCCATTTTTTCTGCACAATCTGCATCAGAAATAAGTTTGAAAGCGCCATATTTTGAAATCGGTTTGTGATATACTAAATTATATCAATAGTAACAATGTAGGTATTCGCCGCTTTACTGTGTGCACCGCGTTCTAACTAGGATACAACTGACTTGCATTTTTACAAGGGTCTGATGTGGAATGTGTTATATTTAAAATATAGGTAACATCGATTGCATCAAATCCAAGATATAGTCAATATTTTATGTGTTTAGTAGGGAAATAAATGAAATGGAAGGCCTGAAATCATAAAGACACCATTACAAAATGGTTTCGATTTTAAGCACAAGGCTGACAGTTTGAGGGGAGGGGCTACTCGATACCATGACTCCTGTACGAAACTGGAATTAAAAAAAAAATTATGTAAGATAAAAGTGTTTTCAGTGGCAAGAAATTTCAGAGCATAAAGAAGTGGAAGAAATAATACAACGCATACATTCCAGACGCTCAAACGATTCTGTTATCTCGCTACCCTTATCACAACAATAACAATAATAAACCTTTCTACTACGGGCACAAGGCCTGAAATGTTTTGGGGGAGGTGGGTAGTCGCTTACATTGTCCCCACTGTCCCACTCGTACTTAATTTATCGACCCGGAAAGAATAAAAGGTAAAGCCAATCTCGGTGGACTTTAAACTCAGAACGTGAAGACGGACGAAATGCCGCTAAGCATTTTTCCCGGCGTGCTAACAATTCTGGCAGCTCACCGCCCATAATAATAATAATAATAATAATAATAACAATAATTTTATTGGTTGCAGTTTCCTAGTGATGGGGTACAATACAATTCAAAGTGAACGCAGAAATTGTGTTTTACACAAATTAAAAATGAAATATAAATTATAAAATTTCAAAAACTCAAAAAGGAAATCTCTAATAGTGGCAACTGCCTTCGCTTTGTTATCAAACACAGCTGCTCCTAGTTTCTTTACTGCTATTTTTAAAAAGGTTAATGAAAATATGTCAGGCACGCTAGTCTGGTAATTCTTAAAAACATTTCATTACACACAGAAGGCATCTTAGTTTGTTTAAATGGTAATTGATGTTATTAATAAGACTTTTCAGGCAAATACTTCTCACTAACGTTTTTGTCATCGCTTCCAAGTACGCCTTTCCATGCCACAAGAAGTGGCGCGCTAGTCTTCGCTACGAACTCGACCGATAGTTAAAGGCAGATGTTTGGCACAAGCTCACAAGTCCTTAATATAGTAAACGTAGGCTTTGTTGATCTGCGCGCATTCAAATATTGACTGAGTTGTTTGCACTTTTAAGCCTGTAAAGTATGTTTCGAATATTCAATACTTCCACCTACACAAGAATTTTGATATTTGTCTCAAGATTGAATGTCTTGTATTAGAAGAAAATACCAAGATCGTTTTCGGTCCAGCAACAGAATTCGGTCCAGCGGTTGAATTCGGGCCAGTAACAAGGAGTTGCTTCCTAAGGAAGCGAATTAAATGTTCAATGTGTCTGCCAGCTCGACGTGTACACTTATAAATCCCGTTACCTTTCTTGCATGATGTCAAAAACTTGTATATCCAAAATGGCTTTCAAAATGATCGCTGTTTGCGTTTGCATATAAGCATCTCTAATCTTGCAGCACGGTGATTTCAAAATCACCATCTCTGCAGCGAGGTCCTTGAATTCTACTGAATTATTTTTTGCATTTTGCAACACACGGCTCCTGGCAGTAGTCATTGGCTTTCTATTGTATGATGATTTCATGATGAAATATCAGGGCGTGCTAGTCGTAATGCTCACTCTCCTGGTTTCGATCCCACTATTCTAGATGGCAATTAGCTTTCCTTTCGCTTTCTTACTTATTTTGCTTCATGTATGTTGCAGGCTTTCCTCAAAATATGCTGAGCTTCGATACGGCATCTTAGCACTTTCTTGTTTATGCAGCTGTTTGTAATTTTATTTTCTGGAAGAACTTTAACTCGTAGTATCAACGTTTCATGATATCATGGTCGAATGACATGAAGGTTCTTTTTTTTCGTTTTTTTTTTAGAGATTCTTCTTTGGCGTGGTTTGATATTGTCATATACATGCAAGTCATCACAGACGGAAGCACAGTTTTCTTCATAACCCCATTTTTCTTGATGTATTTCCAGATTATATTGGCAATGTTCTTAATTCCATTGTAGTTTTTGTTGTTGCTCTTGCGTGAATTATGTTGTTTTTGTTATTTTTCTCTTAACTTTTTCATCAATCTCGTCACCCTCCTTCTCATCGTCAGTTCCATCATCAACATCATCCTCATCATGAACAGCAACAGAAACAAATTCATCATCATCATCATCATCATCATCATCATCATCATCTTCTTCTTCTTCTTCTTCTTCTTCTTCTTCTTCTTCTTCTTCTTCTTCTTCTTCTTCTTCTTCTTCTTCTTCTTCTAATTATTATTATCATTATCATTATTATTACTATTATTATTATTATTATTATTATTCTCCAGTTTTTAGTTTGATTGTTAATAATTTTTTCGCTCATTATGAGTGATGACTTTCGCAATGGACGACACAATTTTTAAACGGATCGCTGACAGACGCTGACGTGACTGCCACCTTGGTGTTACTAATCAAAAGACACGATTGTCACTTCTGCACTTTTTTTACCACCGCTTTTATTTCTAATTTAATCTATTTCTTTCTCTCTCTGTTGGCCATATTTCTTTCAGAGGAACGTTATAATTTCTTCAGAAGGAACCGAATCCATGCTTTAAAAGAAAATGCCGAAGTTTATAAATAAAGAATTTAAAACATAATATCCCCCGGGTGGAGGAATAGCAAGGAGGGGGGGGGAATCCTGCTATAAAGGCTATTGGTAATTTCCTCCGTGTACCTAAGAAACAATTTCAAGGAAAATGCATCCAAATGTAAGTGGAAAGCGCGAATATCTGTGAAAGGTTACTGAGCTGAGATCGAACATGCTTTGTCTGCTTCATTGTTGCAAAACAACAGCAAGACCATGAATAATCGTTTCTGATCGTTGTATAAAGGCAGGATATTTTGAGGTGGGGAGGGGCAAGTCAATTGCATGGTCCTCCATTATTTTGTTCGGCGCTGTATTTTATTGATCTCGCAATTATGAAAGGCAAAGCTAACCCCGGTGGCATCTGAGTTCGAAAGATATACAGCGAAATATTTTGTACAGCACGTTAACGGTTTTGGCTGCTTGAAACCACCACCACCACCACAAAACAGCTGCATCATCATCATTATCATCATCATCATCATCATCATCATCATCATCATCATCAGCATCATCACCATCATCATCGTCATCATCATCATCACCAACAGCAGCAGCAGCAGCAACAAATGTCAGAACAACAACAATAATAATAATCCTTTCCAGTATAGGTACAAGGGCTTGAAATTTTGAGGGAGTTAGATACTCAATTACATTGACACTTTTACTTAACTTGGACGTATGTTATCAACTCTGAAATTATGAAAGGCAAAGTCGATCTTGCGGAATTTGAATTAGCATCGAACTACACCACAAATAACTTTGACTATTCGTTTGTGCAGCATCTTACGGTGCTATCAGAAATATGGATTTATTCCAACAGATGTAAAGACTCAAGCTCACTAATTTTTCCGCATTCAGCTCTTGCTTCTCACATTGCCTTTCACATCTTGACAATGCACATCTGTATATAGTCTGACAAAAGCATATGCGAACACGGCCCTTTCTCAACTCATTGCCTAAAGTTTCTTACGACAATCTTGAGGGATTGAGCAATATTTATATGTAACAATGTTCAATACATTGTTTAAAGTGAAGATTGTCTTGGAGAGGTCAGTTCGAGGTTACGCAACTCGTCATTTTCTCACTACATACTTTGTTATAAGCGTCAACCAAATTTATAGCACCATCATCAATACGTTAAATTCTGCTTGTAAGAATTATAAGTTAATCACCCTTCTTTGCGTTCTACTGCCAAATTCAACAGACGTCTACCCTGATGTCAGCGAATATATCTAGCATACATACTTAAATATTATGCGATGGACCAGAAATATCCTCTGTAATTCAGCAGCTATCATTCTCATACCATTATGTCAGAATGAAATTACGATTAAGGATTCTAACATATGCATAAGCTGATATAGTTTTGGTGACGGTTACTTCTGATATTTGATTACAACAAAACATTAATTCACGAGTTTAACTGCATCACTTCTGGAAGGCTAAACAGTAAATACCATCTCACCTGCATGTTCAATGCAGATAAATTTTTGTGACATCGCACGCTAATAAACGACTAAAACTACTCCATGGTATTGATATTACAAGTCGAAATTCAGGATTGACGAAAGTCATAAGGAGAGATATTGTTGGCACAGGATGATAACTCGCATCTCACCGCTGAAACGTAGAGAAGATATTAATGAGCCTTATCTTTATTTTAAAATATTTTCTATTACAGGCACAAGGCCTGAAATTTTGTGGAGAGTGGGCCAGTTGATTATATCCACTCCGTTAATCAACTAGTATTTATTTGATCAACCTCGAAAAGATCGACCTTGGTGACATTTGAGCTCAGGCTGTAGCTACGAATCATATACTGCTGATCATCTTGACCGGCTGCAAGAGATTTTGTCAGCTCATTTAATAATAAACGATATAAATGTTGGTTTGCAGACTAATTTCTTCACTCGTTCTTCACATCTTACTCAGAGACTGAGTAAAAGAGATAAATAAAATCAACACAAGGCGTGTAGGATGAGTACACATACTAGGTTTCACGTAGATAATGAGTAAAGGAATGCAATAAATATACAGCCAGAGACAAAAACATAAAGACAGAAGAATTAGCGACGGAGTAATACAAATAGAAAATGTTGTTATTAGATTTTATATTTAAGGTAACAAATATCTCGGTTTTGAATATTAATTTTCATTTCATTTAATATTTTTTAGTTTAAGCACCAAGAAATGAGATAAAAGGTTATAATTATTGCACATATGCTGTAGTTACTGATATTTCCCTTAGAAAAAGTGCCCCGCCAAACTTTGCCGGAATATACCGCTCTATAGCATTATTACTACTAATAATACGAATTAGTATTACTAGAATGAAAGTGGTCATACAATAGAATCGTCAGAGATTCAAATAAATATATAGCACCCATTCTTCAAATGCAGCCGATTTTGACTTTGCTTTTCATTCTATCGAGGTTGAGATAATGAGTAATAAAGTAATGTAGACGAAATAACCGACTTGTTTCTCACCTCAGATTGTACCAAATTAGAAAGAATTTTTAGAAGAATGAGGTTGACAGATTCGTTGTCTCGTCAGAAAGTCGAAGAAACTGCTTCGATATTTATTTCGGTTTTTTATGTTTTGACTTCAAATCTCACCGCGTTTAATTTTGCCTTTAATCTTTTGGGAACCATAAAGGAATGCAACCCAGAAATACTGGAATTAATATAATCGAGTGGCGGTCGGCGTTTAAGAACAATGTGAAGTGATGCATTTGTATACTACCTGCGTATCAATATTATCTATTTGTAACACTAAAATAATTCTTTCTCCTATTGATATAAGGCATGGAATTTTAAAGGGAGTGTTATCGTCCAGTACATCAACTCAGTGCTCAAATGGTACATATTTTATCAACGGCGAAAGGATGAAAGGGAAGTCGACAACAGCGGAATTTGAACTCAGAACGTAAACCCGGAAGATTTGCCTCTTCCAACTTGCCGTGTTAATACTTTTCTAGATTAAAAACACTCTATACAAAAAACACATCATTCATTTACACTTATGGACATTTTGCTTCTAAAATCGAGGAATCACGCTAAAAGAGAAAACGAAAAGAAAGGACGGACTTCTATAAATATGGATTCCTGAAATGAACTATGGAAAGATTCAACATTGCGGTTACAAAGTATTGAATGGTAAGTTCTAAGAATGCTTAACTTCAGCTGTTTTCGTTCAACATTTTCAGGCATTCGTTCCGTATGCTGTGTGGGTTGTTGTATTGTTTTAGGTTTAGTTTGAGGTCATCGCTGCTAAGGGATGCAGACAATGATGCTGAGACTTTGACGCTAAAGTAATTGTTAACTTCCTAATCCGATTATTTCATCCTCACGAATGAAGCTGTCAATTCAGTCATCATGTCTGCTTATTATTTATCCAGAAACTGAGAAATAGAATTGACCTAGCGTTCTTGCTCTAATGAATGCTGTGTGCTGTCACTTGAGTAATTGTTTTTGTTATTGCTTTTGTTGTGTTATTGTTCTTTTTTTATCTTCTAGCTGTCGTTTTAAAATTCTTATTTTATCCGTATTTTTTCTTCATAATATTATTATGTTATTAACGTGAAAACGGAATAACTGAGATGGTGTAGCTTCCATACATGGTGTTAATTAAGTTTTTGTCTATGTATCCATATGACCTAAGTTCTTATCCTTCGAAGATCCAATTTGGCGTTTATGTTCGTGGTGATCATAAAACAAAGCATCAAACAGGTACAAGAAATTTGAGTAATTGCTTTTATTTGGAGACATCCATGTATCGTTAAGAAATTTAATTCACACCCGCCGAACGTAGGTCTTTACTTTTACTACTTGGTCATAAAATTGATCAGAAATTTGAAAGATACATCTTTAAATGATATTGAAGAATCTGGTGAGCCTCCGTTATCAAGACAGTTGTGAGTCCTGATCAATGGAATTGCGTTTCGCCACTTCTGTAACATTGGTTAGATATTGTAAATATTGTATACTTTAACTTTGATGCGTCTTCTGTTTAATGTCTTCAAATAGAACGTGGAAAAAAAATCTGGCCAAAGAATAGAATACTCTAACAACTATTGTTATCAGTCTATATCAGCTTGTAATATTGTTCTATCAGGTAAATGTTTTTCTGGAATACAACTGATATCCAAAGACATAAATTGTTGGCAGTTTATTGTAATACGATAGAAAACCTAGCCGTACCAGTCATTTAAAACGTAGGTTGGTTACGTTTTTCAAAGGTATTCTAGATTATTTCTCATTAAGAGTCCATATCATTTTGGCTTAGGATTTTTTAATGTTAGAAATATCTAAATATTTGTATTTGTTCACCATATTCATCATACACTACACTTATATTTCCTAGGAATGAAACATCATCTGTATGTTCAACCTTTTCCCTTGGTAAGACTTACATAAGTTACTCGTAACCGAATATTTTCTAATTTTGTGATATCCTCAAAAGTTTGTCTCCACTCTTTAGAAATATTTCAGAATCTTTATCCCGGAACCGTTTCAAGTTATTAGCAAATCAGCGTCAAATCTGACGACATATATTTGATCAGTGAGCCTACGAAAGTGCTGTGTTCAATCTTCTCTCTCTTTCGCGAAAATTCATGTTTAAAACAGATAACGGGAATTTGTTCTTATCAATCTCTTTGATGTTTTCACAGACCTAAGCTAAGTGAATATATGTTTAAGGGAATACTCTCTCAGGGTTAAAATGCATTTTCATTCTCTGCAAAAAATAAGTACATTTTGACACATTTTTCTGAATCTCGAACGTGCTTAGATATATTCCATTTATATTTCTGATTCTGAGAAAGTAGTTTTATGCTGTATAAGAAGTATTCCATGTCTGTAGCATGCACAATATTTACAATAGGAAATGTATTTCTTGCACGGAGTGCAAGGAGGATTGCTTTCGAATTCACTGTGGTGAAAACAATGAGTAAAATTTGATATCTTGCAATTGTTGTTATTTAGTGCTATCTAATTGGATTGATTTAGTACAATCGAAAACTTTCCATCCGTGGCTATCTCGACCTTTTAAAAATAGATAGACTACTTTTACTTGCTCTTTTGAATATGATTTGAGGTAATTTGGCTACTATATCTTGCCAGCCGGACAAGCGAATGCGAACAAGCTTTCTCCGTTGTTATTTTTATTGTTAGTGATGTTGTGGCAGTTTAAAGTGTTGTCATTATTGTTGTTGCTTTTCCATGTGCTGTTATTGTTGTTATTGGCTGGATTAGAAGTGGTGGCGATTGTTGTGAGGTTACTGGATTCCTTTAGTTTTTTTTCTTGTTGTATTGTTATTTTATTGTTGCTACTGGGTTATACGTTGTTGTATTTGTAGTAGTAATTTTAAATGTTATAGTAGTAAAAGTAGGAGTACCATTAGTATAAGTAGTGGTAGTAGTTGTTGTTGCCTTATTGCCATTGTATCTGTCGGTGTTTTTGTCTTGATACTGTTGTTCTTGTTCTCGTTTTTCATATTTTCCTCCTTAACCTCTCCATTTTCGCCTCTCATTGTTTAATAGTTATTCTTTTATTATTTTGTTCCTGCGTTTGTTTTCAATCTTCAGCTGAAAGTCCGCTTGACAGCGGCTGCATATGACAATAGGCGGAGGAGAGAATCTATACAGCGAGATAGAGATACAAAAAATTGAAGAAATGAAAAACAAAAAAAAACAAAACAAAATAAAGTACAATCATAAAAACAAAAACAAAAAAAACGTTATACGTGCTGTTTTGGTGTGTGCCGGTTCCAATGTGTAGATTCATGTCATTGTTTTCTTTCTTTTTTGTTTGTTTGTTTGTAACTGTAATTGTGGATATCTGCATGGATTTGTCTTTTTGTGTTGTTTGGATTGCGCAGGTGTGGGGATGTTTAAAATACGCATGTTATCATGAAAAAGACAGCTCTGAGAAACAATGAAGAGAACGACAACGACGGTTATGAAAATGATGATGATGATGATGATATTGGAAATAATGACGTTGATGCGTAGGAAGAAGAAAATTGTGATGATGATTATTAGAAACTGATAAGATGATCGCTATAAGCATGCTGCCAATGATGATAATGATGCCTACAGTGTTGATGGGGTCTCTAAGAAAACATCAACTTTAAATTTCTTCTTCTTCTTCTTCTTCTTCTTCTTCTTCTTCTTCTTCTTCTTCTTCTTCTTCTTCTCATTGTTATTATTATTATCATCATTATTATTTTTATTAGGCGGTGAGCTGGCAGAATCGGCATCACGTCGGGAGAAATGTTTAGTGGTATTTCGTCTGCCACTGCGTTCTGAGTTCAAATTCCGCCGCGGTTGACTTTGCCTTTCATCCTTTCGGGGTCGATAAATTAAGTACCAGTTACGTACTGGGGTCGATATAATCGACTTAATCCGTTTGTCTGTCCTTGTTTGTCCCCTCTGAGTGTAGCCCCTTGTGGGCAGTAAAGAAATAGGTATTTCGTCTGAATTCAAGTTCCGCTTAAGTCGACTTTGCCATTCACCCTTCCGAGGTCGATAAATTAAGTACTAGTGAAACACTGGGGTCGATGTAATCGACTTATCTCCGCCCCACAAAAAATGGTTACCGGTGTGGCAAAATTTGAAACCCTCATTCTTATTACTATTGTTAGAGCAGCAAGCTGGTAGAACTATTAACTCGCAGGGCATTTCGTCCATTTTTACGATCCGAGATCAATTTCCACTGAGATCGATTTTGCCATTCACACTTTCGGGTTCTTTCGGGTCCTTTCGGGGTCTATAATATAAGTACAAGTTGAACACTGGGGTAAATGTAATCGATTTATCCTTTCTCCAACTAGATAGGATTTTACGGGACACCATCCTAGCTAAGAACTGGACTACACACCTTTCTCGAAGACCAATCTAAATAACCTATCTTTGTAGTTTATGCGATTGGCGGACATTGATTTAGAGGAAGATTTGTAAATGACCGTGGACTGGGGCCAAATTTGAAACGAATATTACTTGTTCAGCAAACTACACTCAGAAGACATAGATGAGAGAATCTCTGATACGATGTGGAGAAATGTATTGATGCAGTTTACTGCTTCCAAAAACGAAGATTCAGACAAATCATTGGATGAAATTGTTGTCCATATATATCTGTGATGCATGTGCTACCCACTGTGTGTGCCAGAGAAATACAATAGTTAAGAAATACAATAGTTATGAAATAAAATAGTTACGAAACGTTATGACGATATAAGTGATGCTAAATAAATCTGTGGCTGTCCGCCAAATTTATGCCGTACTATGGGTGGGTTGTTAAAGAATAGCTGGAGAAAGGTGGTCAGGGAGCATCAGAAAGGACTTGCAATTCCTAATGGTAGCCGAAGGTTACAAGTTTATACCAGAAATGTGAAGGGAAATAGGGCTAATCGATACTCAGGTCTTAGTAACCTTTTATAAAGAATTTTGCCCGAAAGAAAGAATATACAAGACAAGAAAAGAAGAGAGAAAAGAATTGCAGACCAGTAGAATAAGCAATATGATTCCAGTTCCTAGCGCACCTGTAGCCATCGCTCTGGAAATATCATAAGTGACATGGAGCCCTTTTAAAAGAGACAAGCTATTAGATGCTTTTTCAGATGAGACTACGGGACCACTAATCGTCAACAAAAGTCCATCGCCTTTTGACAAGGGAAAAGATGATAGCTGCAGAAACTGCGAGAAGAAATAAAAGGAAAAAAAATATTAAATGTCATAAAACAAAAACAAATAAAACTGCAACAAAAAATTAAACCCGGGTCAAGAACAATCTCTTCAAAGCAATAGCAGTGATGTTCCTCGAGAAATGGTTAAAATGATGATGAGGCGATCGAAAATTTGAGACTCAACTGTCTTCGAAACACAAACAGACAGTTAAAAGACAAAATCAGGGGTCACTGCAAGACAAACCAACTTAAATTGTCAAACCGTTGAGTTGGACAAGGAAACACAGAGACGCACACACGCGCGTGCGCACACACATTCATTTATATATATATAATAAATAAGTTCGCGCGCGCAAGAAGGCTGTAAGAACAGCTTAAAGAAACGGGTAAGTACCCTTTAATTAACCTTTAAAAGACGAAGAATAAAAGAGGGCCGCGAGCATCGACAGGGAATCGAAACCTGCATTTCACAAATTCCATCTCAGCTTGCTGGCCACTTTTCCGTTTTCGAACGAATATTTACCCGATTTTTTAAGTTGTCCCCACAGCCATCCTGCGTCCGCGAGCTCTATTATTTTCCGTAGATTACCTAAACATTCGGCGCTTATAAGTTTGTTTACAGTATACACACACACACACACACACACACACACACATATATATATATAT
>NC_068987.1:92369233-92369865 GCF_001194135.2 Octopus bimaculoides
GCGAAAACACCTTAAGTTCCACGAGGCTCCGGCAGGGGATGGTGGTGAACCCTGCTGTACTCTTCCACCACAACTTTCTCTCACTCTTTCTTCCTGTTTCTGTTGTACCTGTATTTCAAAGGGCCAGCCTTGTCATACTGTGTCACGCTGAATATCCCCGAGAACTACGTTAAGGGTACACATGTCTGTGGAGTACTCAGCCACTTGCACGTTAATTTCACGAGCAGGCTGTTCCGTTGATTGCAGCAACTGGAACCCTCGACGTCGTAAGCGACGGAGTGCCAAGCACACACACACACACACTGTTATAAATGCAACGATATCTATAAATAAGTTACAGGGAATAATACATGTGCAGTTGAATGGGGCAGAGATGATGGTGATGAAGATGATGATGATGATGATGATGATGGTGATGATGATGAAGATGATGATGATGATGAGGATGATGATAACAATGCTACTAGTAATAAGTTATAGCAATAGAAATGTTTTATCTTTGTTTAGTCGTGTCACCGTAGAGGACGCTTCTGAAATGTTGCTTGCTGAAAGTTTTGATTTCCTTAACGGTACATCACACGATAGTCACTGTCACTCGTAAGCTTGCCACATAACACACGTGTTATATATAT
>NC_068987.1:92370780-92373924 GCF_001194135.2 Octopus bimaculoides
TATATATATATACACACGAATGCACACTGACATCCTTAGATAAATGTGAATGTACGAATGTACATTCGTGTGTGTGTATGTGTGTGTGTGTGTGCGTGTGTGTGTGTGTTCATAAATATACCTTTATAAAGTATGAAGGTTTTGAATTTGTAATTTGTTCGCAAATGGTTCTCTCCACATAAATTTTACCGATATCTCATAAGAGGAATCTGCTCATCGCTTCGCTAAACACATCTTCACTTTCCCCAGATTTCTTTCACTTATTCCTTCTCATATTTATTATTTTTCTTCTTTTTTTTTTGCTACTCTGGCTATTTTTCTCTTGTTTCTGTTTTTGCTCTTCTTCCTCTAAATGTTGTTCTTCATGTTGTTATTTTGTTATTAATATTATCATTATTGTTATTAATATAAGCCTCATCAGTTGACTGTCAGCGATTCTCAACTACTTGGAGATGCATGCAAACACATAGACAGTGACAGCTACACACGCATGCGCGTGCACACACTCGTACACTCGCATGCACATACATATTAAATAGATTTTCTTTTTGTGTAATTTAGTTAGAAATTCACTCAGGTTAACAACACATCTTTCACTATTAATAAAATTCATAACAAGACCACGAACGCCTAAAAGTATGAACGTAGTAACAGCTATAACAGCTATATCATTGGTAAGAGACAAAAAGTATTCTTTGTGAATCGTTTTACGAACGTCTAAGAATACACACGTTCAATGAAATATCCAAGGAAATCAAACGAACTGGCTATTGTTCTTATCCACAATATTATATTAATTTCAAGTTTTGGCAATAGCGTGCCAGTCTACTGCCGTTACACACTTTGTAATATTCGATTCAAATTTTGACACAAGGCCAGCATTTTCAGGGGTGGGGTTGAATCGATTACATCGACCTCAATGCCCAACTGCTACTTATTTTCTCGACCCCAAAAATATGACAGGCAAAGTCAACCTCGGCGGAATTTGAACTCAGAATGATGGTCGAATGTTCTGCAAAACTTTAGCTGGGTGTGCTAACGATTCTGCCTGCTCGCCGCCCTAATCTCTCTAATTATATCAATCAGAGGTAACCTGATCAAAGAACAACGACTTTTTCTAAGACAAATTCTTACGTGAAAGTAAATACCAGGTATGAGATCGGAATATTTAAATTATACGAGTCTTCAAAATTCTTGTACCCAATTGAACATATATTCTTCATGTTCTCACGGAGTTGAAGCGCAATATAGAAATACACACATGATATAATCATTTAACGGAACAAAATTTTCTTGGGCTGTCTTTTATAGTTCACATCGCAAATTGTTTCAAATTCAAACTTATTCTGCAACAAATATATTTCTAATTCAAATGCGAAATAAATATTATCTTCCTTTAAAATTTTTCTTGAAATATAGCTGTGCATTTCCCAGTCTAATAATAGACTATAGTATGAAAACAAATCGTTGAGGTCATTTTTGGGGTCAGCTGTCAACTTAAGCATCCTCAGCTTATTATGCAGCATGAACAGATATTTAAGTTCAAGTTCACTGAAAATGATAGAGAAAAACCCCAAAAGACAGCAAGAGGGCACATATGAGTCACCGAGTGGCCTAATGCATAGAAATACAAGTAGTCTAATTGGATAAAATAGTTTAATTTCATTTACTTTTCTTAACAAGCGGGACGGATAATATACTTCTAAATACACTGTAAAGAAAAACAGAAAAAGAGGGACAAAAAAAAAAAAAAAAAAAAAAAACTCTTGAACAGATTTGATCAAAAATCTTCTCCCTCGCATCCACATAGTTGTTACAGAACTATTGCATTAACGAGTCAATTATTAGACATAAAAGAGAAGGGTACGTTAAAGTGAACTTAGTATTTTAAAACGGAATGCAAACAGAGGGAAGTACATGAAGCCATGTCTGGTAAACCTTATTTGAGTCAATTCGGTGTAATCTATAGAACAACAAATCCAAAAACAGGAACAACATAAATATATACTGCTTCAATAACAGAAATTCCTATGCCAATAATGAAGCCGCTACGTTGCTTATTCACATGTTAGAAATGAGCTGTATTTATTTCTTAAATCATATCCTGATTTAATGTGTTGTTAAAGAAAGAGAAGAAGCGAGTTTTGATAATTTTGTTTTAAAATATGTTTAAAAAGACGATAATGTCCATTGTCAAAAAGCCTTCCATTGTAGGACTAATCGGTTGTTAGCTGCTCTGGTGGTAAATATTAGCACCAGAGAAGACATTTATTGACCCACATTACACGAAGAGCCGACTTTTAACAGAAATAGTTAATGAAGTACCAACAGTTTCACATCATCCATTAATCTGTTCGTTTAATATATTACTTGACCACAGATAAAATAGACTACAAAACACAGAAAAGACAAGCCCTGTATCTATGATCTTGCACACGTAGCATGAAATAATGTGATGTTAGGTTGCAATTTCGGGCTAGATTAGCATTTCACATAGACACATATAACAATGTAGTCAAATACTGCTTCATACAAGTAAACCTACCAAAAAACAAAAAACAAGAAAGAAAAACTAAAATGGCAAAATTATTCCAGTGGAGCCAGATGATATTTACGTATCGTAGTGAAATTACAATCAACCTTGCTTTAGAAATAATCTCAGATAGAATGAATTTCTGAGTTCCTATGTTTCTTCTTCGGATAAAATAAGTATATACCATATATAAAAAGTGAAGCAGCTAAATGTTACAGCATTCAAAAATAGGTTCTATTTTTGAGGAGGTATTTATGGTATTTGATGAAAAAAAGTTATATATTTGACAAGAAATATATGTTCTATTTTTGACAAGAAATATAGATTATATATTTGATAAAAATAAGATATTGTGTATTTGACAAGGAAGATATTGTATAATTGATAAGACAGATATATATTTGACAAGAAAAAATATTATTTAATCGATAAGAAAGATATATATTTAGGAAGTCATGCGTCGTATATTTGATGAAAAAGTTCTTGTATATTTGATATCTGTGACATTTGTCTAGTAAAACATTGTATATATACGTACATGCATGCATACGTATATATATATATATATATATATATACTTACACACACACAGAATATATATATAAATACAT
>NC_068987.1:92374116-92375442 GCF_001194135.2 Octopus bimaculoides
ATACACACACACACACACACACACACACACACACACACACACATGCACACATGTAAGGAAGATGCTGCTGCATATACGTTAAGCAGGATATCATATACAGTACTGTGGAAGAGTTTTCAGCCACTTTAAACTATTGTAAATTTCTACTAATTGTCAACTTAAAAGTCGATGTTTCGCATTGCAAATTTTACAGATGAATCATTGGCCCTGTTGGAGTAATATCTATACCTAAGCAGTAGTGGGAGTTTTGAATGAGAGGGGAAGATGCGAGGCGACCACCAAAAATGGCAATGCAAACGTTTTCAGCCACCTCACATACACCAATCAATATACATTGTTTTAAAACAGAAAAATGTATATAACGAAAATTGATTTCATAATGTTCATTTCATGAAGTTACTGTACATTGTTAATATTTTGTGTGGCCCCCATTAACTTGAATAATTACTTCAGTGTGTCTGGGATGCATAAAAATCCTTCATCATCTTCACAGGTATGAAATACTATTCTCTCTGGCTGAGGTCCCACAACTCTTCAAGATTGCGTGGATTCTTCTGACGAACTCTTCTCTTTAGTTCAGTCCACTTTTGGTTGATGATATTTAAGTCAGTGTTCTGAGTTTGCCAATCTTTCAATACGATAACACCTGTAAAAACGCAAAACGTCCACTTATAAGCTGGCAATTAGTAGCTATTTACAATAGTTTAAAGTGGCTGAAGAATTTTGCACGTTACTGTATTTCTATATCATGTCATTATTATATATATTATGTATGTTATACATTGTATATTTTGTAGGCGCAATACTGTGAATTATAACTCTCTAAGTATTAGGAGGTACGAAGTATCCATTTTCAAACGGAACCTAGAGGTGAACATAACAGTGGACACGCTACCGCTTAAAGCTATTATCCAGAATTACCTCATATAGAACGCAAATAACTTTAAGGAATAAACAATAGAACGTACATGACATGTATTTGAATATGTAGCATATACTCGGTATGTTGAGGATTGGTTCGAGTAGTTTGATGTTAAGCTACTGCTTTATAATAAACTCAAAATATATGAACTGACGAACACTGACAATCCCAATTTAGAAAATGGCGCTAAACACTCAAAATGATATGTGTTAAAGAGATTGTGTATACCGATGGTATATTGATAATTTACTTGTAAAGCTTGAAACGCATACAGCCATCCTTAAATCTACACAAACACTTATATATGAATATATAAACACACACACACATACACACACACCCACACACACAAACGCATGCACACACACACACACACACACACACACACACATATATATATAAAT